>NC_056744.1:384003834-384113834 GCF_019279795.1 Protopterus annectens
AGTAAAGAAGTATGTGCAGCAATAATAGAGACGTTAATGAAGCAATGCAGTGGGTGAGGAGAGATTTTAATAGATGAATAGCTTTGAGAGAGGTGTATGGAAGTTAGTTGGATTTCATAGGAGGTTAGAAAGTAAAGGAGTAGTAGGGAAGGCAGATAGAGGGATATGTAGATTCTGTGGTTCATGTTATTGACGTGTGAGTTATATGAAAAAGAAAAGAAAAACAGTAGTAAGATAAAGTTGAATAACTGATTAAAAGGCAATGATGGAGAGGAAGAAGATATAAGCAGTGCGTGGGTAGTTGAAAAGTGAGAGAACTAGTGGTAAAGGTAGAGAGAGATGGGTAGTGCTGTTGGAGGTGGAGTTGGATATGTAAGTGTGGGGGTGAGGATAAGTTCTGAATTGTTGTGAGGAGAGGTCAGGGTGGGGTTTGGGGAGTGGAATGTCGTTGGTTAGCTACAAATGTAATGATATGAGGGGTGGGTGGGAATGGGGGTAGGGTAAGTAAGCAGAGTGAGCCCGAGCGTTAACGAGAGTGAGCTATCCGAGAGACTATCTGTAAAGAAAAAATCAAGTAAGACCTGTTGTGGGGAGTTTGTGTTGTAGTCACAAGGCTATGTGGAAAACAGGCAAGGACAGGCCAGTTTTATAGCTGGTATGGCAGTAAAAACACAAGACGAGACTATGAGAGAAAAGCTAGTAGCATGCAAGTTTGTAGGAGGGAAAACATTACTGGGAAAGAAGTTATGAGCCAGAAACACACAGAGAAGGAAAAGTTTGAAGGAGAGTTAATTCAGATGGAAATGCTAAATAGAAAAATAGGGGCAGGGAAGAAGGTAATGGTGGGGAATGAAGTCTAAAACTGAGCGGTAATAGCAGAAATTGAGGAAGGAGGGGAGAGTGTAGAGGAGAAAGCTCCAGTGGCAAGGAGTTAGCCGAGACTTTGCACTATAGTCAAGCAGTTTACAAAAGGCAATACACAAATGCTTGACAAAAGCACCTTATTACATAGAGTGATTAACTTAGGTAGTAGGAGTGTGCCTTTTTCATTGGAAGATAGCTGAGCATTGGCTGTTGAGCAGGGACTGCATAGCTTGAGGGTAGTGGACTTCGGGTTGTTGGTCACACGGCAGGTGATGCAGACAGCAGTTCCTAAAAGAGAAATAAAGGGGAGAAGAAAATATAAGCAGGGAGAAAATAATAATATGTAGAGACAGCCTGGAAGTGGTTATAGAAAGAGAAGTCAAGTGGAGAAAGTTGAGAATTTGAGGAAGTGAAGATATAGTATGAGAGAGGTGAAAAGCAAGTAGGATAGGAGTGCAGGGGGAAAAAAGGAGTCAGTAACACAAGGTTAGAGTTGCTATGTCAGGCTTAAATATTTACATCACACTCTAACCTTAACTAGCAATAAGCAGTTGATACAAATGAGCAAAGCTAAGTGTAACACTAGTAAATCTAGGCAGTACATACCAGGAAACACTGACCACCAGTATATAGTAACAAATGCTAGCTGAAGCAGTTTTATATTAGTTATGGCAAAAACACTGAAGAAAAAGGGACAATGCCAGGTATATATATGTGTTCCATGTAGGACCCATAAATTACAGGGTAAATTGAAGCATTTGCATATACAAACAGTGCATACATCAGCAATTGCAGTAAAAACAATCAACAAATCACACATAGTTCAGAGCTTTCTAAGCAGTTACTTAAGTCTGAAGTAATGCTATTATAGGCTAACGCTGCTATGGCGAAAACTGTATCACTGTTTTCATTTCAGAAAGCAACCTTTGAACCAGGAGCTTCATGGATGTAATTTACTGACTGATACTATACTTAAATAGGATATCAGAGCCGGAATACGCTGTAAACTTAATGTCTCTCGGCTGAGTATCATCAGCTTACGTTTAATGTTTCTGAGGGAAATCTAAAACAGGTATAAGCATACTAGTAGTTGGCTGGGTTCAGATTAATTCTGAGGCCTTTTTGGACTGTAAAATATGCAGTAATGATTTGGTATTCAGGAGGTAGTCATGAAAACTGTAAGTTACATGGATGAGTAGAATTAACAGCCGGATTTTCCCAAGGTTAAAATCCATGCATCTTAGCTGAGGTGGGCTCATCTTATGAAGTGAGAATTGCTTTTATCAAAGACTATACAACTGAGTTAAACACTTTGTAAGACAGGACATGTTTATGTTTGGGTAAACTCAGTCAGTGGACTGGTGAAGCAGAATAGTGCAGAAACGCTATTGTTTTAAAGATTATTACTTGCTTCCTGAAGAATAATAGCTGAGGTATAACCTAAATTGGGATGAGAAAGTGGATGTACAAATAGCCCAACAGGTTGCTTTCAGAAATAGCAAAAAAATGAGGTATAAAACATAAAGTAGGAGTGTGTAGACAAACTTAAGATACTCAGACTATTTCAGATCAATAGGTAAGGCTGTATGTATATACATATGGATTTACTAACCTGAAAAAATACAGTGTTAAAGAACTGCAGTCTGCGGCATTCCCTTTTGCAACCAGTAACTAGGGAGGAGGAGAATAGTAGAGGAAAGGCACCAAGATGTTAAGGAAGGAATTGTTATATGCCACAAGGCATCATGGGAGGAGGAGGAGGGGCCAAGAATAATTAGGGACAAGAGGGGGCGAAGGAGACTCAGTCTACACCCAAGATAGTGAGATATCTGAGAGACTATCTGTAAAGAAAAATTGGGTAAGACCTGTGGAGGGGAGTTTGTGTTGTAGTCACAAGGCTATGTGGAGAACAGGCAAGAACAGGCCAGTTTTATAGCTGGTATGGCAGTAAAAACACAAGACGAGACTATGAGAGAAAGGCTAGTAGCATGCAAGTTTGTAGGAGGGAAAACATTACTGGGAAAGAAGTTATGAGCCAGAAACACACAGAGAAGGAAAAGTTTGAAGGGGAGATAATTCAGAAGGAAATGCTAAATAGAAAAATAGGGGCAGGGAAGAAGGTAATGGTGAGGAATGAAGTCTAAAACTGAGCGGTAATAGCAGAAATTGAGGAAGGAGGGGAGAGTGTAGAGGAGAAAGCTCCAGTGGCAAGGAGTTAGCTGAGACTTTGCACTATAGTCAAGCAGTTTACAAAAGGCAACACACAAATGCTTGACAAAAGCACCTTATTACATAGAGTGATTAACTTAGGTAGTAGGAGTGTGCCTTTTTCATTGGCATATAGACGAGTATTGGCTGTTGAGCAGGGACCACATAGCTTGAGTGGTAATGGACTTTGGGTTGTTGGTCACCCAGGAGGTGATACAGGCAGGAGTTCCTGAAAAAATACAGTGTTAAATAACCGCAGTATGTGGCACTCCCTTTTGCCACCAGTAACCAGCGAGGAGGAGAGTAGTAGAGGAAGCTTATCTGGAGATGCTCCCCATTCAACCCAAAGCCATATCCATGGGTGACATTAACTACAGCAAAATATAGTGGGAATCATACACAACCTCAAATATTTATGCCCAGAAATTGCTGGATTTTGTAAACACAAGCACTGTAGACCAGCTAGTCTGTATGCCCACTAGGGGTGAAAATATCCTTGACCTGGTCCTCACAAACATGGAAGAACATTGCACATCACTAGTGAAATGTCCTCAGTGGTCAGGTTGGGCCATAAAGCTATCTCCTTTGAAGTAAAAGTAAAACTCAGAACCCCAGCTAACCCTAGAACTTTTAGGAATTATTCTAAGGAAAACTTCCTACTATTAAGTGACACCTTGGCAAAATTCCACCCCTCAAACCCTCAAAACATTACTGCCTGTGCAGAATTGTTCATGGAAACCCTGTATAATTATATTGACAGCAGTGGAGAGAGCTGTACCCACCCATAACAAGAGCAGGACTAATTAAGAAAACAAAAAAAAACAAAAAAAACAAAAAAACAAAAGCCATCCTGGTGGAATCCAAACATCAAGAAATTGGACAAAACAAAAAAGAAGAAAATCATGCCGAAGGTGCGATGCCCATCAAGATAAAAACTCCTGCATTAATCTAAACAAGCAACTCAAGGGGCATATCAAGTCTACCAAAGCTACATTTGAGGTAAAAATAGCCTCCATGACCAAGGCAATCACATATCTTTCATCAGCTATGTCTGTAGACTCATAGGCAACACATAAAAATGCCCTGAATTAACTGTAAACAAAGCCAACAAATTTAGCTCCAAGTTCATCCCCTCTCCCTCAAACATCCATTAGAAAATACTGACAACCGTAACTCCCCCAACTTTCATTACGAAACAGGTCATCAAGACACTCTCCAAGGCCAAAAACACTGCATTGATGGATCCCAATAATAACCTGGGATGCATCCTTAACATGAAATATGAACTATCAAGTCTATTAGAATCAGTATTTAATCATAGTCTCCAAATAAGCTTTGTGCCAAATGAATGGAGGACTGCAATAGTTATCTCACCACACTAGGTTGGGCCATCCATTGACTCTGGGAATTATCAACCCATAAGTTTGACTAGACTAATGTGTAATGTGTAATGCCATAGAAAAAAATAATCATGGATATGTTAAATCATAATACAGAAACACTTCATGCAGACTTTGTAAGCAGCTTGTTTCCAATGAATGTATTTTCAACAATGGCATTTCTGGCATGGATAAAAGCACCAATTGTTCTAAAGCTACCAATACATTGGATGTCCATTTTAAAGTACAAGATGTACCTTATTGTTGGATGGAATATTTAGCCACAGTTTATAAACATCAGTAACGTAGCACATGCTTGGATTCTATACCCAACTACAGTTTACACAGCCACCAAGATCAAGGAAGTCTGTATTACAACAGTTATCAACCTTTGAGTCTAAACCTTCTCAAATAGGTGTCATTGCTTATGGACAAAGCATTACTGAAGAAATGTATTGTTTGCAAAAGGGTACCCAAAGATTTACAGGTGTGGAAGTTTCCTAATGGGATTGATTCCTCTCCAAGAATTTATTATGATTTGATTGACCTGTTTGATTGAACAAATTTAGAACTCATTAGGCACAATTCAAAAATTTTGAAACAGCTAGTTGAAGAAATTCAGGTTTTGACTGAGCATTTTCAATGAAGCTGATTCTGTGTGTAAAAAAAAATTCTGAGCATAACTCTAAAACATATCAGAGGGACAAACAGGGATATGAGTCTAAAAGTGCTTATCCTGTAACCACTAAAAGCAGTGTACGACATAAAGTGCATTCTCAGCAAATCCATACTGAGAATAACAACAACACTGGTGAATTTGAAGTTCAGGCAGCTAATCACAACAAAGACAATGAATGTTTTTAGACCACATATTTCTCAGGAGATCCCATTTGATGGCCAGCAAAAAGAATCAATCGAGCAACAACCTTTCCAGGGACAATTATTGTCATTCCCCTCATTTTCAGAGATGGCAAAAACTAAGTGCACAACAAAAACAGATAGAATGTTTAGATAGAATGTTTTCCTTTTGGAAGTCTAACTGAGGTTATCCAGCAAGGTACTGTTAATATCTTATCAGATGTTGACTTTAATGTAAATAATTACAGTGATTTTGTTGTTAATCAAGTTCACACCGACATTTTTAAAAGTGGTTTCAACTTTTTTTCTTTCTTTGTCTGTGAACTTGACGTCTACCTTGATAGATCCACTTTGATAGATCTTAAAATGTTTATGCATAAACTCAACTTAAGGCTGGTATTTCCGAATGTGTACACTGGATTCAACAAGTGTTTTTAAGCATTCTAGTTGTCACAATCCTCTGATGAATTTAGCATTGCAGGTTTTTGAGGTTTTGTGCAAGCAAGATATAAGAGAACTTCAACAAAGTACAAGAAAAAGAAAAAAATATTTCAGTCTTTCAACTACATAACCCCCTTAAAGAAATTACCACCCACATAACATACAGATTCATGAAAAAACAGAAAACTCACAAACCAAGGTAAAATGCGAAAAGGCGAAGCAAAACGCAATGAGAGAAAGCTGATAAATCCACAAATTTAATATTCCAGTAAAAGTTAGCGCTTTCGGCAAGTTAAATAACTCACCTTCTTCAGACAAACAGTGAGATGACATTACACTGGTGTTTAAATACTTGAATACAATTTGCATTACCCAATCGTAAAAGCAAGCATTCTGCTGCAATTAAAAACCATAGGAACCTTAAAGTTAACGAAAACCATTACATACATTACTGTTAAAATGTTATACTACTGCATATTATTCTAGTTTAAAACACACGCACTATGCGTGGTATAAAAATGAAACCACGTCTATTTAGACACCTAAATGCAGCTAGAGTAACAACAGACAATGAAAATCATGTACAAATATTTAAAGACTTAATACAGTTTACACTTATGTTAAACAAACCCCTTATTATTATATGTGATAAAAAAGGGGGGTCATACTGTCATATTTTTTATTACTATAAGAATTATTTGATCTTTTAAACCTTAATAAATGAAAAGTATACACACATATAGACCATATACGTACTCCCTTCAAACAACTATGAAACCCAAATGGACAAATGGTAATTACAGACTATGCATGTCAACATAAAAGACGAAAGACATTGTTGTCCTACCACAGCCTGCTCTAAATAAATATAAATCCTTATATATAGGTAGTCAATATGCTATCCATAAAGTAAATCAAATCAAACCCCGGCTATTATAGATGTTAAAAACCCAGGAAAACATTGGAACATCACTGTTCAAGATAGTTGCATCAAAAAATTAATTAACCTGGTCTATCTATTATAAGATAGCCATTTTAGCACACATTTTATTGACAGTGCTTCGTTTATACCAGGGAACAGGTGAGCTTTTGTACGAATTTGCCATAACAGCTCATCAACTTCTAAACGTATTTGCCATGGACCGCCTCTTAAATCCACCTCCCTTTGTTGCAATACTAAGTAATTGAACGTGTGCCCACTAAATTCCATGCAATGCCTAGCCAAAGCGTTAGTAGCATCTTTCTTTGCTATGGCATGTTGATGTTCGTATATTCTATGTTTAAACCTTCTCTTGGTCTTGCCGATGTAGAATGCCTTACAATGGTTACATAAGGCAACATAAGTAATGGATTTAGTCTCACAATTAAAGTGTCCATTAACTTTATATTCTTTACCATTGATGTTAAAATGTTTCATGACTTTAATGTGTTTACATTGAGTACAAAATCCACACTTAAACATCCCCTGTGGTTTGTTGAAACATACCTTCGGCTTGACCTTCTCCAAAATTGTTTTCATGTTTTTCCCTCTTCTATAAGTGATCTTGGGACTATCCCCCAAAAAGGTACAGAGGGTTTTATCATTCTTAATGATATCCCAGTTTTTATAAACTATTTCTCTTATCTTGATGGAATCTAGAGAATAAGTGTGCAAGAAACTTGTATTAAACTTGCTACTTTCAGAATTTGTATTAATAGTTAAATCTAACTGGGATATTGTCAGTTCTTGAGTAGAACTTGAAATGTTACTAACTTGTCCAGAAAGTAAAGGCAGAAAGTGGCCCACTTCACGTTTATGAGATACTTCAGTTACTACATTTGTTATCAAAGATGATGGATACCCTCTAGATTCAAACATATGGGCAAGGTTATTGCACTCGACGATAAAGTCTTGAATGTCTGTTGTCATGCGTGCAGCTCTTACAACCTGTCCTTTAATAACCGCCCTCTTTTGATGATAGGGATGGTTACTTGTAAAATGCAAGAGAGAGTTTGAATAAGTCGGTTTTCTATAAATACAGCTTTTAAATCTTTTGCTAGTTATATCCTTAATAAGCAAAATATCCAAATAGTTGATTTGAGTGTCACCTATGCTGTATGTAAACTCTAGAAAGTCAGTTGTTTCATTAATTCTACTAATAAATGAGGGGATCAATTCCCTCTTACCATCCCAAATGCAGAAAATGTCATCCTGGTATCGAGTGTACCAGGTGACATATTTGAGAAACAGCTCATCTTTGAATAGGATGGTGGACTCCCAGTGCGCCATCACGGCATTTGCAAACGTGCCCCCACAGGGTGAGCCCATGGCTACCCCTGAGGTTTGCAAGTAAAATTGGTTTTCGAAGATGAAAAAATTATTTGCCAATACTATCTCTAAGAGGGTCTCCACCAAATTCGTAGTATCATCACCTACGTTCTTAGACAACATGAACTCTCTAACCCAAGCGAGGCCAACTGTTTGTGGTATGACAGTATATAAGTCTTTGACATCAATAGTCAAAAACAGAACATCCTCTCCATATGTAAGTTTATTGATGTTCTCCAAAAATGACCAGGAGTCTTTACAAATGTGCTTCTCATTTTGAATGAGAGGTTTAATAATACTGTCAACATATTTGGCACATGCTTGGGTAACTGATCCCCTCCCATCAACAATTGGTCTAAATGGAGGGGCATTCAGACGTTTATGTAACTTAGGTGTTCCGAAAAATGCCGGAATTCTTGGGGCGGGCATAGTAAGATATTTATGAGTATCTGTATCTATATATCCTTCTAGAAACAGATCATTTAAAATGTTGTTAATTTTTCTGTATGCCACATGTATCTCATTTAAAGTAACTAATTTATAAGCAGTTGTATCAAGATGTTCAAGCATGTACTCAACATACTTACAATGATCCATGAAAACAATGCCCCCACCTTTATCCGGTTTCATGGCCCTGATACGGCAATCCTGTAAAAGATGAATAAAGTCCCGTTCCAAAGGGGTAATGTTACTGGGGTATTTTTGGTTGTTATAAATAACTTGGTTCTTAATTGCCCATAAATCCATCTCACATATTTTTTCAAATGTATTTAAGATGGGATGTAAAGGTGGGTTATATGAACTAGCTACCCTTAATAATTTTACTGCAGATGTATCATTACCCATCAGGAAATTCAGGTTAAGTTTACGTGTATACACTTTTAAATCGATAATTGTTTTACCAATATCGATATGACAACCAGGCACAAAACTGAAGTCCTTAGCTAAAAAGTCTACAATATCCTGCTGAATATCCAAGGTAGTATAATTGTAGACCGCCATTAGTACTTCTGTGCAACCTTGGTTGTGTGCCAAATTCTAAAATGTCATTCATCTCCTGCGTCCACGTCTCCTGTTCCTCGACTTGTTTGCTTGGTGCAGCTCTAGCTGGCCTGGAGAGAGAGGGAGATATTTTCCAGTACCAGAACAAAAAGGAATTTATTTTTATCTTCTTCCTGGAGTTAGCAGTGTGGTTATGGAAGGTGATGGTCCAGTCATAAACTTGGGTATTTAAAGGACTTGTTTGTTCATTTTGGGGTACCAGTGAGATGTGGAGTGTTACGATTTTAGGAGTTTATTTCAGCTTTTGTGAGGTTCCAAGTGTAGAACTTAAGTATTTGTGTGTGTGTGTGTGTGTGTGTGTGTGTGTGTGTGTGTGTGTGTGTGTGTGTGTGTGTGTATATATGTATATATGTATACAGATTCATGAAACTCGATAGAGGTGGTCAACTTTTTATTACAAACATTTTTGACTTTCCTCAAAAATGTTACATTTGCTGAACGATGATGAATTTTATGTTTCTGTGCCAGTTAATAAAATTAACATTGCCTATGCACACATTTGATCAAAATTGTATGATTTATTGATGCAGAAAATAATTTCATTTGACACATACGAATATTTGTCTGTACCTTGTCCAGTGGTTCCTTCCATATTTGGGAGCCCTAAAGTTTATTCATGAACAACAGATCTGACATTAAGACCCACTGTTTCAGCTAGGGTTTCTATTACTGAAGCAATTTTCGCTGATCATAAATTAAAACATATTTTTATATCCTCACCTGCTCAGGGATTCCTGGTAATTTTGAATATTTTAGCTAAAACTGAATTTTTGAAAGATGCATTGTTTGTTACTGCTGACACACACATATATATTCTGCTATTCCCTATGATATAGGAATGGTTTGATTCATGGAAGCTATTCAGGCTTTCAGGCAATATTACAAAATTTAGATTTAAGACTGATTAGTATTTCATGGACCTCACTTTAAAAAAAACAATTTTCTATTTCTTTGAAGGGGAATATTTATGATAGCTCACACAAATTGTAATGGGTGCTACATTAGCCCATCATATGCTAACCTTGTTTTTAGTAAGTGGGAAAATAATTTATTTTTAGCAATTCTTTTCTGAAGTATATTTCCTTGTATTTTATGTTGCAGTCTGGATCTTTTGAGAAGGTAGACATGATTTTTGACATTTTGAGTAAAACTACTAATGCATACTAGTGCATGTTTTCAGTCTTCAGTGTATCACAATCCTACATTTTAAACTCCTGTTTACAAAGGTTTAGTTGTCACTCTGTTTATCAAAAATGTGGGATGGTGAAGGGACAAATGAATTAGCCATCCTGACTTGTATCAGTTGAATCATTGTTTTTACATGAATTAGAAACATTAAACAACAAGGTTGACCAGACAGCAGATATTGTTTGTAAGATGTGCCGATCTGCTTACAAGCCAATCTTACTTGTTACCAATTTTGTTTTTTCCAAAAAACTCAATTTCAGGATTCAGCTAAGTTTGCTTTTATTGCTAGTTTTAGTAACAATGCTAATCTTATTTGTGGAATTGTTAAGCTGAATTGATACAAGACCTTAAATGTATCTCTTACTATTGTTTTAGGATTTGAACCCTGTCTTGTTTTTTTGCCAATAGATATAAATGTGGCACCAAGGTCATTGCATACTTTGCACAGTGTGTGCTGTGTGATGCTTTCTATGTGGACAAAACCAAACATTTTCTTAGAGAATGAATTTATTAGCACTGCCTTGAGATTAAGAAAAAGTGAGAGAAATGTTTTGTTTAAGCATTCTTGTATTTGTACATCTTTCAAGAATTTTTTTTTGCCAAAACTGATTGTACTGAAAGATCTGGACCATGGAAGGATAAATTAGACAGAGCAGAATTAATTTGGCAGCTTTAGCTAAATTCTTCAAAATCACAGGTACTTAATGATTATATTTCAGTTTTACCAATTTTAAAAATGAGAATGAATTATTTATGACCTCATGTTTCAAGTTCTTAATGATGATATGTTAACTGATATCATGTGGTCTGAGCTGGAGTACTTTAAAATGCTTGTGTTTGGTAGTTACAGTTTTGATGAAATCTAATTACTTTGGATGAAAGTGCTCAACGGATTTGTGACTTTTTTTGTATTAAACAAGTTGTTTGTGAACTCTCTTTGAGATGTTTATTGTATCTGGATTTACTTTCAGTTTGTGGGTTGATTTTTTTTTTATTACTTAGGTTCATAGGTTCATAGGTTGGTACTAGGCTATTGGCCCCAGGGCCTATACAAGCCTAGCCATAACAATTCCCTGGCTATTTCTTCCCACACTATTTACTTCCTGGACCCCTGTCTAGCAGGGTGACTGACGTGATCCCCGGGGTGAATTTTCTTTCTCCCATCAAATCGTCAAGGTTCCTTTTGAAGAGGGCCAAAGAGGCGCTCTGCTTGACATGTATGGACAGTCTATTCCAGAGTCTGGAGAGTCACTGGGTCAGAACCTATCCCTCCAACATGTTTTGTTTATTGTGATGACAAGGTTTAGATCCCTGGTGCATGTGGCTCTGAGGGATTGGGATTTCTTTAAGTGAAGCATGTCCAACAGCTCTGGGTATGACATGGCCTTGTATGTTAAGCAGAGATCATCTCTGAGTAGATGATATGCAACAGAGTATAGCTGGAGTTTTTTAAGGTGGTCAGAAAAGGGCATCTTCTCTAGGCTTGTGATTCTTTTAGTGAGGTATTTCTGTGGCCTTTCCAGTTGTTGCAGGTGTCTTGATAGGTACATACCAAATGGGGCATTGTATTCTATAACGGTCTAATGAGAGATGAGTACAGTGGGACAATGACCTCCTTTTTTCTAGATAAAAAGCCCTTAGTGATGAGGTGTGCCATATAGAAGGATTTCCTGACTGTTGTGGTGATGTGGTTATCGAAGGTGAGACCACTGTCCACCTGTGTCCCTAAGTCTCTTATCACACTTTCGATGTTTAGTGTACTGCCACCTATGTGGTAATTCATGGTTACATGTTTTTTCCCAAAGGGGATAACTATACATTTCTTGGCATAGAGCTTGAGCCCATGGCTCTGGCACCAAGCATCTGTTTCTGTAAGGCCTTTTTGTAGAGTATCCGCATCATTTGGAGATTCAGTAATGGCTCCCAGTTTGCAGTCATCTGAGAACTTTGTTAGCCAGAGTCCCTTAGTATTGCCCTGTACTTCAGAGAAGTAGATGCCAAACAAGACTGGTCCCAGGACTGAATTCTGAGGTACTCCACTTGTCACTTGTCTGGAGCTGGATTTGGAGCCAGCTACTTTTACAGTGTGGGTTCTGTCAGTAAGCCAGTTGGCAACCCATAGAGTGATGTAGGGATTAATGCCCAGCTTGCTAAGTTTATCTATGATTCCAGAGTGGGGGATGGTGTCAAAGGCCTTGGCGAGGTCCACATAGGTTGTGTGGACCGCCTTACCCTCATCCATGGCTCTGGAGACTGATTCAAAGAAGTCAATCAGGTTCAGGAGACAAGATTGGGCTTTCATGAATCCAAACTGGGTGGGGTCCAGTGTTTGAAGGTTGCCAATGTCTTTGTTTATAAGTTCCAAGGTAATATGTTCCATGGCCTTGCAGACCATGCTCGTCAGACTGATGGGGCTGTAGTTCCTGGGATCCAAGGTGGATCCCCCCTTGTGGAGTGGGATAACTGTAGCTGTGCGCCACTCAGTGGGCACGAAGCCTGAGGTGAGGCTATGATTAAACATGACACTTAGGTGAGGTGCCAGTTCATTTTGTAGTTCATGTAGTACACAGCCCGGGATGTCATCTGGTCCCATGGATGCTGTATTCTTAGCTTTGGAGAGTGCGTTTTTTATCTGTGTGCCCATTATTACCCGAATTTGGCAATCTTCCGGTATTGAGATGGGCCATTTAGGGGATGAGAGCGGTGTGAAGTTGGCACTGAATCAATCTGCCAGGATATTGGCAATACCCTTGGGATCAGTATATTTAATGCCATTCTGCTGTAACTCAGAGCAAATCTGAGCATTGCCATTTAGATTCTTGACATAGTTATAGAATGCCTTGTGGTTGTCTTTGGAATCTTTGGCAATTTTATTTTCATACCTAGCTTTAGAGGATTTTATGAGGGATCTCAGCTTCTTACTGAGGCTGGTAAGGGAGTTTTTTGCAACCTGGGATTTTCCTCTTTTCTTCAACAGTTTCTTCCTTTTGTTGTAAAGTTTGTTTATGGCAGGGGACCACCAGATTGCCTTCATTTTTTAGAAGCAGATCATCTTGGTTCTATTTGGGATGGCACGATTCATGCATGAGTGGATGTGCTCGTACAGTGCCTTAGTGTAGGATTCAGCAGTTGAACTTTCAGTTCCCATCTGATGGGTGTCATGAAGTTTGTCACTTCTGACTTGAGTAGCATGAAGTTGGCTTTGGAGAAGTTTTTATGGAGGTTTCCTTACTGGGGGGTGGGGGTGGGATGTGGATGTTAAGGGTGATTAGCTTATGGTCTGACCTGACCAATGAAGGGGTGACCATAGGTGGGGAGCATCGATTTCCCATGTTGGTAATGACCAAGTCTAGGATATTGGAGCTCCTGGTGGGACAATGGATTAGATGATCCAGGGCATTGGAATTTATGAATTCCAAGAACCGTTGGGCAAAAGTGTTGGTACACAAGTAGTTTTCCCAGTTAATGGCAGGGTGGTTGAAGTCACCCATTATTAGGGTGTTTGGTTGTATCTTAATATTTTCCAGTATGTTTAGAAAGGTGTAGTGAGAATCTTGGAGCATGGTGGGGGATCTGTAGCAAGCTACAATTTGGATTGCAGTCTTACCTAGTGTTAGTTGCACCTGGACAATTTTAGACGCATTGTGTTGAGCAACTAGCCTGGTGGTGTGAATATCCTTGGTGAATATGGACACTCCTCCACGTTTAGTGTTTCTATCCTGGTTTGGTGGCCGAAAAGTGTGGTAAGAGTTGTAGCCTGGTATTGCAGGGGTGTTCTCTGGAGCCTTGAACCAGGTCTCAGTTACTGCACAGATATTGATGTTCTCCATTTTTAGGAGTGCCTCGAGAGAGTGCATTTTGAGGTTTAGACTTCTAGCATTGAGTAGCATTACCTTCAGATTTTGCATGCATGTACCTGTTATGGTGGTGGTTTTGTCCTTTGAACTTTGCCTAAAAAAGGCACTATAGGGGTGACAAGAGCCTTAGCCAGTAACCTGAATCCCAGGGGTGGCAGGTGCAGACCATCTCTGGCAAAGCATCATGGTCTGTCAATCATGTTGTCCCAGGCAGACAGATACTGGATCCCCTTTGAATTACACCAGAAGCTTAGCCAATTGCTGAAGTCAATCATTTTGTCCTTATATTGTGGTATCATTCTGGGCAAAGGCAGGATGCTACTCAGGCCTAGGGTCATACCTGCCTGGGCCACATGATCCAACAGCTCTTTCATGTCTCTTTTCATGTAGTCCAGGGAGGTACATCTCAAGTCATTCACTCCAACATGGACAATGACAGAGTCATATTTGCACTTGTTGTGGAGTGACATGAGTGCATGTATTATGTGGTGAATCCTGGCACCTGACAGGCAGCTGACTATAATTTTCTCCTAGTTCAGCCTGGTGAGTGGGACATCAGTGTGCCTGACTATAGAGTCACCTATGACTAAAGTGTTAGGTACACTGTCTTGCCTTAGGGGGCTGTTGCTGGGTGGCACACTGGTGTCGTGAGCTATGTGACACTTTGGTTGTGATTGGTGTTTGTTTGCATTTCAGCTTCAGAGGTCCTTGTTGCTTGGCCAGGTTACAGTTAAGGGCCTCCGCATATGTGGATTTAGTATTGCTATGTGTGGGTGTTGGTGGTGTGAGTTTAGAAGGGCTATGTGTTGCTTGAGGTGTAGTGCAGGTGTTAACCTTCTCCTCTTGACTGTCTAGCAGAATCTTGGGCGGAGAGAGCTTTCCTTCCAGTTTGGCTATGTAAGTGCATCTCTCACAGGTTGTAGTGTTGGGTGGTAGGAGGAGAGGGTTGTCTGTGTACATGAGACAGTTGCTGCATTGCCCCAGTATGCCCAGATTCACCAGGTGGACAGGACAAATCACTGGATGCTGACCCTTGGACATGCCTGGTTTGGTGCTTTTTTTGTAAGGTACAGGAGCTGTTTTCCCTTACCTTAGCAAGCTACTTTGCAATTATAGGCTGTAGTGCCTATGATTAATTTCTCCTTATTAACAAGGAGAGATGAGTGCTTGTATCAGTTTAAGGCATCCTAGTGCTTTCAAGCAGGTATTAGAGCAAGTGCTAATCACAGGGATGCTTAAAGGTAAGATGACAAAAAAGTGTTTATCCTAAACACTGCAGTGTGCACTAGAGAAGTTAGATGTGAAAGTAGGCAACTTAAGTTTTACCTGTCTAAAAAGTTAAGTTTTAGTGGGGAGTCACTATTTTTAAAACAGCAAGCTAGATTGAAAGGGGGTGGTAACGTTTGTATTCTGGTACTATGGAATACAGTAGGATGACCAATAAATTTAAATAGTTGAAGGGGAGTGATTTCACAAAATGATAATTTTGTGCTTACTCACACAAGCCAGTGAAAGCAGAGAGGAAATGAGATATATGTTCAAATTAACATAAGAGGCAGGCAACTAGAAAGACAGTGGTATTTAAGAACAAAATAGTGACACGGTGGGCGGGTGGGAAAAGCCTGACTCACAAGAGACAGAGCTGTGGTCTCTTTTGAAGTTTTAGTATGCAGTTAAAAGCAGACTACAAGTAAATACAAGGTAAAGAATGCAAATCACAATATTCAAAATGTAAAAAGTCAATAAACTAATAAAAATACAACAAATAAAATGCAAACTAACCTTTCCTTCACAGCAAAGTGTAGCAGTGTCTGGTTGAGCCTTTCCTAGTAAATGACATGTTAAATGATGACAAAGAAAAAATACACACATTAGATCCAACTCAGTTTGGTTTTGTCAAGAGTAGGTCATGTGTACTCAACCTGGTGGAATTCTTCAAGAAGGCCACCAAACAATGGCCAAGGGCAAGATGGGGGACACTGCATTTAACACAATACCTCATTCTAGCATTGCAGACCAGCTCAAAGAATTAGTTAGAACCCCCTCTGTCACCCACTAGATAGACAATTGGTTCATAGAGAGGACCCAAGAAGTTCGGATACAGGAGTCTACTATCACAAAGAGGCCAGTTACTGTTGGGGTACCCCACAACTTAATGTTGGAGTTTCTCCTGTTTGATCTGTACTTCTATGAAGTCATGGTTAATGTCAAAGGCATCTGGCTGTCCAGGTTTGGACAGTTATAAATTAGGTGCAGTCATTGAATCCCACAAGACATAAATACCCTATAAGAAGGCCTGACACAGACTAAAAACTGGTGCTGGAGTCACAGTCTTAAACTCAATGCAAAGAAGTGCATAATAGTATCTTTTGGTAAGGAGGACAGATACCTCTGCAAATTTCTACATTGATAAGACTCCCTTAAGATAGACAATCCACTGGCAGTAGTATCATTTGTCTAGTCAGGATACAATTGATGAGACTTTGTGGGTTCTGTTCAAGCAGCTTATTATGTACAAACACATCAGGATCAAGGCTTAATAACTTTAACTTAGGTAAACTTATAAACAAACTAGCTAGTACACTCATACATGCTCACTCTCTGGCTGCACTCACAAAATGGCACTGAACCTAGTACGTGCTGACTATATGCACGTTCAGTCTTTGGATTGCTTCTTAAAGATACAGCACATGTATTCCATTCTACATCCTCCCTCTTTGAGAAATAAATCATGCCATGTGGATGACTTTAATCAGTATGCTACCAATATAAGTAACTCTTTGTTATGCAATTATACAGCACTAAATACATATACACAGTTATGTCCAGGTTGCTCTGTATTTCACACTAGGTCTGGAAATATGACCAAATCATGTGACATAAAAATTGGAATCATGTCTAGTAAATGGGACTGTCTCTGCTGAATGTTTAACTTTTGGGACATCAGGAACATCATCAGGACTAGAAGTAGAGGTTAAGACATGTTCTGCAACAGGAACATTGTCTGGATTGTTTTGAGATCTAGAGTCAGTATCACAGGAACAATGCTGTGATATTGATTATGATACAGGAAGAATATGTCTGTGATTTCCCCTGTACTTCACACCTTCAGATTCCACAAAGTAGGATCTCAACTCGGTACATATACATGTTACTTGACCAATCCAGTCGAAACCTTTCGCCACTTGTATCCTCACTATCTCTCTTTCTTTCAATGGACGAAGAAATCTGCTTGATTTATTATAGCTGGACTTCTGGAAAGAATGGTTTCTGAATAGCTGAGCTGTTGTTCTTAGCTTTAGGCCTCAACAAACTGGAACTGATAGACAGCATTGTTTTCTGGTTTGCCTAGATAGAAGTGTCTGAGCAGCCGAGCCAAGTATATCATCACGGGGTATGTTTCTGAAATTAAGTAAATTCAAAAAGACATCGGTATTGTCACACTTTGACCTCTCAAGTAATTGCTTTGCACTCTGTACTGCACGTTCAGCTATTCCCTTTGACTGTGGATATTCAGGACTGCTAGTAACATGTACAAAGTCCCATTCTTTTGCAAATTTCTGAAACAACTGACTAGTAAATTGAGTACCATTGTCAGAAATAATTTTGTGTGAACTACCATGGACTGAGAAATGATGTTTCAACTTAGTAATAACAGTGGATGTTAGGTTAGGTAGCAAATCAATCTCACATCAGTTCAAATAAGAGTCTACCAATACCAAGTAATGCTGATTGTTCCACTCGAATATATCAGTGGTTATTGTTGACAAAGGTAGTTCAGGAACTTGTCTTAGCTGAAGTGGGTCTCTTTGCAAATGCAGTTTAGTATTATTACATACTGAACAAGAAGAAAGCACTTTATCAATGTATTTTGCTAGAGAAGGCCAAAATACTAGTCCTCTTGTCCTTCTTGTGGGAGATTAGGAATCTGGGTGACCATGATGCAAAATTTGGATATATTCACATTATAAGGAAGTAGGAACAACAATTTTAGAACCTTTGAAAATAATGCCATCTTCCATCAACATCTCATCTCTACAAGGAAAATAAATTTGCACTTCAAGTGGTGATTGCTTTGGCGGCCATCCAACATTAATATAGTGATTGAGCTTTTGCAAAACTGGGTCAGTCTTTGTATGATCTCTCAGCTCATCAAGTCTCATGGTAGAAATATTACACATTTCCATGACATCAAAGTTGAAATTCTCTGCATGAAGCTGTTCCATGGTATTTCTGGGCAATCTAGATAAGGTATCAGCCAGATAAAGAAGTTTGCCTTTTGTATAGACCATTCTGTAGTTGTACTTTTGCAATTTGAGCATCATTCTTTGTAATCTCACTGGAGCTGAATGCATAGGCTTCTTTAAAATAGTAACTAAATGTTGGTGAGCAGTTTCAATCTGAATAGCTCAACCATAAATATAATCATGAAATTCTGAACATGCAAATACTATCACCAAAAGTTATTTCTCGATTTGAGCATATTGCATTTCAGTCTGGGTAAGAGTTCTGGATGCATATGCTACTGGCCTGCCTTCTTGAAGAATGACTGCGCCAAGACCAAATTTTGAAGCATCACAGGAAAGGGTTACTGGTTTATTGACATCATATCATCTTAATGTAGGTGGGGTGGCAATTTTCTGCTTAAGGTCTTCAAATGCTTTCTGGTGCTGTTCAAACTAAGACCATGCAACATTTTTGCACATTAGCTCTCTCAAAGGTGCTGTCAACTCACTGAAGTCTGGTATAAACTTACCTAAATAGTTGACCATACCAAGAATACATTGTAGAGCTTGAACATTATCTAATGCTGGCATCTCTAGAATGGCTGATTGCTTGAATGGGTCTGGTCTCAAGCCAATGCTAGTAAATAAATGACCTACATATGTAACATTTGGTAGTCTGAATTTGCACTTCAGAGGATTGAGCTTTAAGTTCACTTCATGTACTCTGTCTACAACTCTCTTAAGGTTTCTGTCATGCTCAGCTTCACAATTGCCTTCAACCAATAAATCATCTACTTTTATGGCACAAGGATAACCTGAAAAAATTTGTTCCATTGCATGCTGAAAGACTTCACTTGCAAAATATATTCCAAATGGCATCCTAAGAAATCTATATCTGCCAAACAGGGTACAGAAAGTAGTCAGTAATGAAGATTTGTGATCAAGCATCACTTACCAAAATGAACTATTTGCATCTAAGACAGAAAAAACAGTGGCATTCGGTATTAGGGCTGTGACCTCCTTGACTACTGTACACATTGGATGATGCGGTCTTTTTAATGCTTTTTCAAATCTCTTGAGTCAATACATATTCTGATTTAATCTGAGGCTTTTTTGAGGGCTGCTACCATGGACAACACCCATTCAGTTGTCTCTGTGACTGGACAAATCACATCTTGCTGCACAATTTTATCCAACTTAGCCTTGACTTTATTCTGCATAGCTATCAGAACTTTTCGCACTGGCCTGACCACTGGACTGACCTCTGGGTCTAACTTCATAGAATACACAACTGGAAGTTTACCCAACCTGTCATCGAAAATATCAGCATACTCTGAGAAAATAGCTCCAGTAAAATTGGAACTAGGAGATATGCGTATATGATGACGTTTTTTGGTAAAAGAAAGAAGACTCATTCTCAAACTGTCCCTGAGACCCATTAATGGCTGCACAGGTCTTCGGACTACATAGAATAACAAGCAGTAACAGTTCCTTGCCAAATAACATGAAAGCACTACTGAACCTTCTGTTTGAATTTCTTCAACTCCATAAGCAACAAGTTTCACACAACTAGTCATATTGAGTTGTTCATTAGCTCTCACTTTTGCAAAAGTATCTGTTGACATAACATTATACTTTGAACCAGTGTCCACTTTAAGCCCAGTGGATTTACCATTGATCTGGACAGTACAAAACACTTCATTTTTTGACAACAAATCTACTGCATCAACCTTTTCACCAATTACTGATACACCATCCACTGTACGTAGAAAGTGGATTACTGCAATTTCACTTAATCAGTTTGCTTTTTTGAGTGACCCTTCTTTATAACTGTGTGAGGTTTACTTGATTTGCAAAACTTTTGAAAATGGTTCCAATTTTTACACTTGTAGCATTGCTGACCAATTGCTAAGCATTTCTCTCTTTTAGATTCATGACTTACTCCACAGTTGCGACAGTTAAAAATAAAGCTGAATTTGGGTTTTGCTGATTCACGCTTGTACTACACTGAGCATGCTCCTTTCTTAGAACTTGCTGGAAAACTATATGGTTTCTCTGGTGAACCAGCAGTGGCTGTGCCTGCCATGTGCTTAGGCCTGCTTTTGCTTGCCATGTGTTACATACTGTCTTATTTGCTCTGGAGCTTACTGAAACCATACTCTTATTTGCCAGCATACTTGTGTGCATCATGAATTTGGCAAATCTCAATAGCTTTACTCAACATTAAATCACTGTCAAGAAGCAAAATCTTTCTCACTGCAGCACTATTAATGCCACACACAAGCCTGTCCTTTATCAACTCATCTTTTAAATCACCAAACTTGACTTTGTTTCTCAGGTCAGTTATATACGCTGCAAAAGTTTCCCTTGGTTTCTGATCTCTTGTATAAAACAAATGCCTCTCTAATGTAATATTTGTCTGGGAGTTACACATTTCCCTGAATGTGTGCTTCAAACACTCAGGGTCTTCCCTTGATTCAGCCTGTACAACAATATGATGATTTTCACCTTCTCCCTCATATACTGCTGGTGCATACACAAAGGAATGCTCTCTTTCAATGGTCTCTGACCCTGCTAAGTTTAGCAAAATGAATGCCCTGGTGCATGCGTCTTTGTCAGAATAAGCTGCTTGTATAAAAATATTGTACTCTTGCTCAAATACTCTTCAGTTTTCTGCAATATTCTGATCAAACACAAGTGGTGAGGGCTTTATTAACAAATACCAGTGAAGGCTTTTGAAAATATGTACGAACATACACACATACATGTATGCCAAAAAGCTATGCCAGTACTTGTAACTTTGCTCAATAGCACAACAAGCCTCCGAATAACTGAACTTTGCAAAATAAGTCTCTCAGGCACTGTAATACTCTTAAAATTACTGTACTGTAAGAAATCACCTTTTATCAGTGTAAGAAACATTTCAAAATAACTGCACTATGTGAATGAACTGGGCAGAAGAAGCTCAAATCAGGAAACATTTCGAAGTAATTGCACTTTGCGAATAAACAGTATGCAGCACACTGAAACTTCCCCAAAATGGCAGCACTTTGCTAAATAACTCTTTACAGTGCAAGAAACACTCTGTAGTGGTGGCACTTTGTGAATGGACACACTCAGCACAAGAAACTTTTCTAAATGGCTGTATTTGACTGTACTTTATGAAACAGTTGCACTTTACACACAAATAAACTCTTCGGAATAAATGCACAGTAATAAGCACACACTGAAAGCACTTCTACACACTGAGATACTTCAAATAACTCTAGTTATGCTCTGAATACAGTACAAAGTAGTAGTTATGCCAAAACTTTGCCAAAACATGCAGTCGCCTTGCTTTATTTACGCTTAACATGCCCATTTTGGCCTTATTATATTCGTTTTGCTCATTTAAGCCCTTTTCATGTCCAACGTACTTTTCTTGTGCTTGTTTTACTCTAAACATGCCTGTTTTGCTATAAAGATGCTCATTTTGCTTTGAACATATTCGTTTTGCAATTCCAAGGTGATTTCTAATCTCTTATGTGCTTTTCTGACAATCACTTTATCAAATATCTTAATCCTAAACATTTTGTGTCTCTCACTTGTTTAATAATGCGGTTAGTGCCCTCGTAATGCTCCATTTTATCTTTTTTATAAAATAAACTGTTCATGCATGTTTTCATTACCTTTGGTTCTTTTCTAGCTCTTTTTCATGCTCGTTTCTCTTAGTTTACCTTCACTGTTATCTCTGCACCTCTTAGTTCTGAATACCAGTCTCTGGAATTCCCGTTCTGACACCATGTCGCTCGTCTAGTCAGGATACAATAGACGAGATTTCATGGGTTCTGTTCAAGCAGCTTTATTATGCACAAGCACATCAGGATTGAGGTTTAATAACTGTAACTTAGGTAAACTTATAAACAAACTAGCTATTACACTCATACAAGCTCACTCTCTGGCTGCAGTCACAAAATAGCACTGAACCTAGCACGTGCTGACTATTTATATGCATGTTCAGTCTTTGGAATACTTCTTAAACATACAGCACATATATTCCATTCTACAAGTAGTGTGGGAATTGGAAATGAGTGTAGACATCAAATTCTTCTTTGAATGTTATGTGTCTATAGTAGTAAGGCAATCATTCAGTAATGCACATCTTATAAGCAAGGGTGTGACATCCAAGTCCAAAGATGTCATCATTCCATTGTAGTCTGCCCTCATAAGACCAGTCAATGAGTACAATACCCCCTTCAGCATGTATATCACCAGGCATATACACCAACTAGAGTGTCCACAGATGTTGCTCACAAAAAGAATACATGATTTTGAAAACAAGTCTTTATGCAGCAGACTGCCACAATGCCTTTTCCTTATAACTAGGTCTTCTACAGGCTGTTGAAAGTTGAGCTATGCCTGGCCTGCAAAGCATCTTCTGATCCATTCTTAATGGACTTGTTCTATATCTGCAAAGCAAATAGCATCTCCAACATATGATCCCTGGACATAAACCTTGCCTGCCACATAAATATATGATATTGTTAATAATATTAATTAAAATTATTTAGCTAAGCATGCAAGAACATGTATGAATAGCAATTTTAAATTTTTGTATTGGAGCAACTGCATAGAAATGTTAGAGGGGGTCGGTGGGAAGACCTGCTAGAATATAGATAGCTATTTTGGCAATTGTCACTACAAGCCAACAGGGTTCCAGGCTTAAATGAATTAATTTCTATTGCACCTGTCTTAAAAGTGAGGTCAGCTAAAGTTTAAACACATTTTAAACACATTTTAAATACATTTATTAAAAAACTATTTTAATGTTTATTACAAATGATGACTTTTTTTCAATTTATGAATCTTTATTGTTTTTTTAATTTTGGTTTTAGGATTGAAGCTTCTTATACTGTCTATTTTTGGTATTGTACCTTTAAATTTTTGGGATGAATTTATTTAGCTACAAGCCTTTTTGCTGCTATCATTATTGCTATTTAATTAATTAGAGGGCTTATGTAAGGGGCTAGGCTTGTATTTTCAACTTAGTTCCCATCAAGTCCTTTAAGTAACAGGACAAAAGTGCTTAACTCATTTTGGTTTTGGAATAAAATATTATTGGATTATTTGTTTTGGCGTCTTTGTTTCAGGCACTGTATTGGGTGCCGTGGTCTACTTCTGAGGACAGTGCACATTTTAGAATCTGCAGCATAAATAGGACATGCTGGGACAGGTATGTATCTCAGGGGTTACTCCTTCTCTGGAACAGCCTTCCCATCCATGAGATGCTAACTTCTTTCCTGTACTTATTCAGCAAAACTTGGATCAGTGGATGGGTAATCATAAATTTAACATGAGTCTGGCAAATGCTCAACCACTCATGCCTAAGTTTATAAACCCCCCAAGACCTACTGGACAAATACATTTTTAATATTTATGGGAAACATGGCTAGTCTTGGAAAGACCCTTTAGGTTCTATGACCTTATGACCTTATAAGATGGAGTATAGTAGTAATTACCTAAGTGAAGCTGAACCCCCTCCCTTCATGATATAAAGGCACCCACATACTAACTTTTGAGACTCTTCATCATTGTGGATGTTGCAATCACCCAGTACTAACCAGTTTAGGGGGTCTACTTCATTCTATCGAAAGTTCACATAACTGAAACTTAAACAATCGAGACAAGATGACTGAAATTACACAAGAACGAACCTTTACATTGACAAAATTCAGAACAAAGAAAAAACACTCACACACCACTAGGAGCTTTTGAATGCAGATCATGGTACAGTGAGGATTGGGAAATTTACCCTTTTTCCTGCTGTAGCGTGATCTCGGAGTTGGTATATATAATTTACAGGGGGTGTGGGGGCACAGCACCCCTGCAAAAATTAAAAAACAAGTTAGATTTTTGTGTTGAAATGCAGCGGGTGGTGTTTCGTAGTTTTGAATTTCGGAATTGTGAAAGGTTTGGTCTTGTGTGATTTCAGTATTCTCATCTCAGTCGTTTAAGTTTTGGTTATGTGATTATGTGAACTTTTGATAGACTGAAGTAGACCTGTTTAGAGACACCAGCACCTAGTTAATGAAGATGTTTATAAAGAAATGGAGGAATATCTACACAAACATCTGGGTAGGTAGAGGATGAGGAGGAACCACAGCTTCCTCCTGTACCCAGGATGTACCCAAAGGAGTTCTACTCCTACCACAAAGTTGGGTTAGCTGCAGAGGTGAGTGATAAAATACTGAAACCCCTTGCTCTGTCTTATTCTTCCTAGGGCAGCGGGTTACAGAAATCAAGAGACACTCCAGCTGTTAAATAAGGGCCACCATTTTCCTCTAGTGCTGTTTCTGTAATAAGCACAAAAGTAGTATAACGAAGCTGATCCAAGAC
The DNA here is from genome assembly GCF_019279795.1 of Protopterus annectens. Classification (NCBI taxonomy): domain Eukaryota; kingdom Metazoa; phylum Chordata; order Ceratodontiformes; family Protopteridae; genus Protopterus; species Protopterus annectens. Next base: position 384,028,601 of record NC_056744.1, read on the forward strand.
ATTTCTCAGGTTTGTTCCAAATGGGCCTGACATCTAAATACACTAACCTTAGAGGAACCAGTGGGGATCAGGTCCCCCAACCTGCCCAGAAGTAGCCAGCAGATCCATAGACGGAACTTAGAGTTGGTCAGTGAGACTGACAAAAGTAGACTCTTATATGTTTTTGTTGAGTGTTTTTCCTTTGGCCTGGATCCAGTCCTTGGCCTATGAAATGCTAGTAGGAGATACGAGATAAGAGAGGCAAACAGAATAAGATTCAGGACTGATGGGATTTTACTTGCAGGTTAGGAAGCTGCTCCTTTCTTGTGCATGTCTGAATGCATTATAAAGTTCAACAGGGCCATGTTTGTTCTATTGAAGTTCATGAAGAAGTGGAAAGAAGAGAGGACAAGAGATGTGGTCTCACAATTTTTTTGCAAAAAAAAAAAACTATGTAAATTTAAGTGTTACTGAAAAAAAAGTGTAGATTACCAAATCTTCATTTATGGAAGATAAAATATCTTCTTAGGTTTATGAGAGGACAGATTTACAACCATCTACAGAAATGGGATCTACTGATTTTAAATTTGCCATGGAAAACTTAGGTGAGAAGGTGTATATCTATTTTATGCAAATATAGCATGGGTTAGAGTATTTTGGTTCGTAAAGAAATTATACGGTGTCATGTTTCTTGTAACACTTTTGCAAATTTTGGGCTGATATGATAGTTTGCTGTTGTGCTCATTTTGCTGTGTTAATGAAGTGAACATGAGATCCTTTTCATAAGTGCCACTGAATCTTCAACTGTCAAGTGAACTGACACTGTCTCAGGATGATGGGACCTCAGATTTACATCTCATCTGAAGGACAACACCCCAGAACTGCAGTACACCATACATCTCATCTGAGGGACAGCACTCCAGAACTGCAGTACACCCTACATCTCATCTGAAGGACAGCATCCCAGAACTGCAGTACATCCTACATCTCATCTGAAGAACAACACCCCAGAACTTCAGTGCACCCTACATCTCATCTGAAGGACAGCACCCCAGAAGTGCAGTACACCCTACATCTCATCTGAAGGACAACACCCCAGAACTGCAGTACACCCTACATCTCATCTGAAGGACAACACCCCAGAACTGCAGTACACCCTACATCTCATCTGAAGGACAACACCCCAGAACTGCAGAACACCCTACATCTCATCTGAAGGACAGCACCCTAGAACTGCAGTACTCCCTACAATCAACACCATACAGCACTACATTGCAAATGAAAGTACCAAGGATGGAACTCACAGCCTACTGATCTTTCCAGGTTTCAAAGACAATTGCCTTAATCATGCACTATTGTTTCAGACAGAGTCTTGCCACCTATACTATAGGCATATGCAGAACATAAGTTAAAACACTGTACTGAATTTGAGTCTTTAGAAAGCTACTACATCTCTGTGTTAACCTGAAAAAGGCAAATAAGTTACGCAAAACTTGCTTTTAGTGTTATTTTAGAAGCTGTTGGATTATTAAATTAAGTTGTCACACACTGCGGGAATAGAGTAAGTCATGCAGTTTTAGGTCTGATGGAGGTGTCAAGCTGATTCATGTACCTCTATTTCAATCACTAGGCTATACTAAGAGACAGGAATTTTAATTAATGTTTGTAAATGTGTCTCATACTTTCATTACAGATATGGCAGATATTGATGCAGTTGTGATGTATAAAGAATTTATCAAATCTGTCTCAGAAGTGCTGATTCTCTTGACAGCTAAGGACATAGCAAATTTGTAACAAACATTTCCAAATGAAATATGTTCTCTTGCATTGCAGAGATAGTCAGGTAGATGGGCCTGGAAGTATTTTTGCTGAACAATTTGATAAAGTTTCAGGGAAGGAAATGCATATTAGAATATTCTTACATTCCAGTTATACATGGAATGATAAACATGCCTGCTATAATGCTAAAATTGTTTTTGTTAGCTTCTTTAAAACGAGGTATGTGATGTGCAAGTGTTATGAGAGAGTAGCTGCATTAAATATTCAGCCGGGTGTTCAAAACTGCAATATTATGAGGCCGCATTGTCAAACCTAAATGTCCACTCAGAACTGCAATAGAACTATAAGAGAGTACAGTACCACAGTCATTTTTGTAATGACGCTGTAAAAAGCTCACAAGCAGAAATGCTTATCTCTGGCTGGGAAAGAGATATTGCAGAACATGTAAATGGAAATAACTTCTTTTTGGCAGGAGGGGAAGGAAGGAATAAAAAAAATTGTTAGATATTTGGTAGTATAATGTGCAGTTGTGATGTGAAATCAATATGTGTGTGTGTATGTTGATATATATATATATGTGTGTGTGTGTGTGTGTGTGTGTGTGTGTGTGTGTGTGTGTGTGTGTGTGTGTGTGTGTGTGTGTGTGTGTGTGTGTGTGTGTGTGTGTGTGTGTGTGTGTGTGTGTGTGTGTGTGTGTGTGTGTGTGTGTGTGTGCAAAGAGTTAAAACTACCAAGGTAATTCTCGATCTAAAACTCTACTGCAGGAAACTAAACCTGAAGTTTAACTTCCACAACAATAAATTTGACAATAACATTTTTGAGACTTCAGCAACAAACGGGAATACAGATTTAATAAGTGTGACTGAAAGTAACAAAGTTAGCTTGATGCATGATATGTCACTTAAACCTAATGCAACTCAAGGCCTGGTTGCCGACAATGCCGTTTCAGTACCAGGTAATGCACAAGAAAATAGCACCATTACTAACGACTTGCTCTACTCGTTACGAATGTTACGAATGTTTCGAATGTGTCTAATAGTTCTCCTGGTGAGACGAATATACTTCAGAGCTACTGGACTACTATTTCAGTCCAGTAGTCCAAAGCTCTGAATTTTACCTAAAAGATTCTTGGGAATTCCTTAACAAAATCTACCATTTCTAACAAAGAAAGACAGGAGCCCAAATGACACTTGTTAGCCTAGATATCGTGGCACTCTACCCGAGTATTTCCCACCCAGAAGGGATACAGATGGTCAAAAGCTATCTCACTAAGCACAGGAATTTCAAGACAGAGAGAGCAGACACCCTGTGCTCTCTCCTCAAACTTGTGCTAGAGAACAATTTATTTTCCTTTGAAGGGGTCATTTTCCAACAGCTCAAAGGCATAGTCATGGGGGCCAAGATGGCCCCTGCCTAAGCCAATCTAGTGCTCAGCTCATGGGAAGCGGACACCTTTACTAAACTAAAAGGCTTTGAGCTCATAGCACAGTACAAAAGATATATAGATGATATGTTCCTTCTGTGGGAAGGAACCCTCGTGGAACTAGACCCTTCCTACTGGAGCTAAAGAATAGCATCCAATCCCGCAGCTTCACCATAGCAGGAAAGGGTAATACAATAAACTTCTTGATGTCATGCTAATCTTAGAACAAGACACACACAGCTTCTCATCCAAGCTGTTCAGAAAACTGACCCACAGAAACAATCTATTAGACTACAGAAGCTAACACCCAGGCTTTATCAAAAAGAACATCATTAAAGGCCAATACTTGTGACTCAGCCACATAGTAAGCGAGGACAGTGATTTCTTTAATGAAAGCCAAATTCTACATGTGCTCTTCATAGAGAAAAGATATCACACATGGCTAATATACAATATAGCCAGCGAAGTGGCAATGCACAGACACAATCGGCACCAGTCTATCCTTAAGTACGTTTTTTGCTATCAGCCTAAGGCCGATGATAGCCACCTTCCCAGATTTCCCATCCCCATCTCCATGGATGCAAACAGCATCAGGAAAACTCTACAAAACAACTGGGGAATTCTACAAAGTAACCCGGAACTAGACAAAACCCTGGGCAACCAACCCAGCTTTTGCTACAAAAGGACATGCTCCTTAAAGAATGTGTTTGAACTTAACACACACAGAAACCAGAGAGACTCCCAGAGCACCCCAGGCACCCACCCATTCAGACACTGCAACTGCTGCCAGCACATCAGCTCAGAGTCCACAATGTCAGTAGCCAACAGACAGTTACCCGTAATATACCGAGACAGCTTTGACTGCAATACCACCCAAGTAGTATATCTAGCCAAATGCAGTCACCCCACCGCCTACTATGTAGGAATGAGCACACATAAACTCAACAACAGAATTAGAGAACATTACCAAGCTATACGCTGAGCTGATCCCACAAATGCTTTAGCGTGACACGCAAGGCACTGCAGACAGACCCCACTTTAAAGTTCTCTGTTTTAGACAAAGTCACTATCTTTAGCGAGGAATCCAGTACCCCCCCCCGGACTAAACGGAAGTCTGAACATTAAAAGCATGCTTAAATGGATCAAATAATCTCCCTACCCCATTACAAGCATGTACGTAATTACTTTTCGCATTGCATCACCGTATTTAAACCCAAATAGGAATGCTGTATGCTAGATTTCTGAAGAAGTTCGATGGATTAATAAAGAAGCGAACAAAAGTGCTAAAATATAACCAAGACTGATGTCTGTTTCTTCCATTCAAGTTCACCCAGATTTCTCCATACAGTGCAGAACAGTATATTTACATTTTTCCTCGCTGTTAGCAGGGAGTAAGGGGGTACAGGAGTCTTGTTCCCATGCAAGAATGTAAAAAAAAGATTTTTTGTTTTTATTTATTTATTTTTTTTATTTACATTCTGAAGTTTCAAAACTTTGATCTTACGGTCTAGAAATTCAAAGTTTTGAAACTTTGAAATTTAGAAGTAGACCCATGTATCTATATCATCTATAAATATATCATCTCTCTTTCTCTCTCTCTCTCAATATATATATATATATATATATATATATATATATATATATATATATATATATATATATATATATATACATTATATATATATACATTATATATATATTTATGCACAAGACGAGAACTTCGAAAATTCATTTCAGCGAACGACTACATAGCCGACATGTTTCCAATGGTAAGTAACCACTGGGCCAACAACTGAAGTAAAATACACTGCACCATCTCCAACCCACCCAGGTTGGGGGCTATGCACGCCACACCCCCAGTGTGGGGGTCTGTGCCCCCACACCCTCCCTAACTAAATATACAAACTCCAGGATCGCACTATAGTGGAGAAAAGGGTAAATATCCCCTTATTGGCCAATTGGTTACTTACCATTGGAAATATGTTGGCTATGTGGTCATTCATTGAAATTAAGTTTTGGAGTTCTCGTCTCGGCCTTCTCGTCTTCGGTAATATGGTCTTTTGTTTTTGTGACGTAGACCCATATACATATATATAGAGAAAAAGAGATAAAAGAAAAGAAAGGTACATGAAAAGACATTAGAAGAGGTATATAACCCTGGCTAGAGAGCATAGAGAAAGAAGTTAAAGAGAAAGTAAAGTTATGTAAGTAAAGTTACCGTAATAATAGCTGTTCTAATGCATCACCGTTGCAATGTTAAGCTATGTGGTGTTTCCCTAACCTACACTAGCTAGTTCTAAAAGCTTTGTATGCCTACTAGGTGCACCCCTTGCCAGGAGCATGCAGGCAAAAGGAATGCCAATAAGCATCAGAGCATTTTTTTTTTGCCAAGGAAGAAGGCAAGAGCTCTGAATGCATGTAATTGGAAACAAATCAAACTATGTTTATAACTATTTACAATAGGATAAAAGGAACCACACCCTGGCAACATATCAGGAAGAACAACAGGAACAAGGAGTTAGAGGGACAGCTACTTCAACAATGATGCATTACATCTACTGTTATAAATGTACATACGCAACTGTACTATGTTCAAAATGATCACCAGTGTAATAGCCTAAACTATATTGGTAGAGTACCATGGCTTAGATAGGCATAGTAAAACAAGGATGGGCCCAGTATCTAAAATTCTAGGACCCCTGCAAAGTGGGTCAGGCAAAGTTAGTTCTGGACCTGGAAAAGGAATCCAGTTTGTAATGCTTTGTAAACATATACACTGAGGACCAAGTTACTGATTCTAGAATGCTTCTAGAGTCCAACCCTTTCTAAAAAGCCATAGAAGAAGCAAATGCCCTTGTTAAATGGGCTATAACCCTGCCTTAAAAGTGGCTTAATATGGTGAGTATAACAAAGTAACAGCACAGGACCACCATGAAGAAATAGTTAACTTTTAGACTGGTAGTCCTTTCCTCTTACCTTCGTAGGAGATGAATGGCTGGTCAGCTTTCCTGAAAGGTTGAGTTTTGGCAAGGTGGTGTCCATGCTGCCTGTGTACATCCATGGAGTAAAGGATCCTTTCTCCCTTGTTCTTAGGTTCAGGAAAGGAAACTGGGAGGTTAATGGTCTGGCTTAAAATAAACTCTGCAACTACTTTAGGCATAAACATAGGAGTTGCTGCCAAGGAAACCCTTATCCTTATGAAAAATAATGTCGTGTTAACTCACCATAAGAACGTATAACTCAGAGATACCTTCTTAGCAGGAGTCTGAGCAATGAGTGAAACAGTTTTCCATGTTAAGAACATTCAAATCAGCCTGATGAGCTGCTTCTGGTGGATACTGGGGAAGACCCACCTGTTTCCTAGGTGGGCAGATATATACAACACCTTATAAAAATTGTTTTCCTTGAGCATTGCTAGAATGGGAGAGGGGTGGAATGTATGGGCACACAAGCTGAAACAGCTGACAAAATAACCTTCATAGAAGAGTATGACAAACCACTGTCAGTAATTGACAATAATACTTAAGAACCAGAAGCACCTAGGACAACCAATGATCTTGGCTGTTAGAGTGACACCAACAAGAAGCTCTTTTCCACTTACCCATATATGATATTCTAGTAGCAGGTTTTCTCAACTCCTTAACCACCTGCTGCATGCCCTCTTAAAAACATGCGTAAAAAGCATCAGAATTGTATCATCCAGGTAGTTAGTTGAACTATTTCCAAATTTGGGTTTATCGAACTCCCCCTATCTTGTGTGAGTAAATCCAGTCTGTGGGGAAGCTTGTGGTAATTACAGCCAAATTAAAAAGAAGGAAGAACCACTGTTGTTTTGTCCAAAAGGTGGTCACCACTGCAATTTTTAGAGAGTCCTTTTGAATTTTTAGTAATCAGTGGACAGGATCAAAAAACATACAGGAGCATTCCCATGCATGGGAATGAAAAGGCATCTGCCTTCCAGACCTGTCTGCAAGGAGTCCTGGAGCAGAATTTCTTTAGTTGTCTGCTTTGAAAGGAAGGAAACAGATCTACTCCAGGTGTTCCTCACAGCTAGATCAATTCTAGGAAGAAGACAGGATGAAGCTTCCATGTGTGGTGGTCTGTCTCAGTATTTTGCTCTGCCATAATGTATAAAACCTGAAGACTGTTATTAAGATAAATACACCTCCAAGGTCACCATAGGCAGTCTGAAAAGAGGATATGATCTGTCACCTCCTTTATTTATGTATCACATCTCTATGGTGTTGCCTGTGTACACTTAGCAGATGCCCACAGACCAGAGGTGATTCAGTGCATTGATAGCAGCCAACATGTCCCTGATATATATGTGCTTCTGTCAGTTTATGGGATCCCACAAAGCTTGCACGTTTACCTCTTTTCAAACAGCTCCCCACTCCAAATGTGCAGCACCTGTGGAGACTGACGGGGGGGGGGGGTAAAGGGAGAATGGCATTTACCTGGATTACAAGCTACATGGTCCACCCATCATCCAGTCTTCCTCGCCACAAATCCTAGCACTGGAATCTGAAAAGCTGAAGTGTGTAGATATTAAGGCCAAAGTGATCTGAAGTACCCAATGACTAAAAAATAAAATACTTTACAAAAAACAACCATCCTTAGGAGTTTAGCATTTTCATCTTTTTTAGCCAACAAGACTTCCTCAGAAAATACCACATACTCCAAATGAATTCCAAATAATCACAGTAAATTAGTCATATGACAAAACTGCAAACCAGCACATTAGCAGTGAACTATTTAAAAAATGTGGGTTTCTTATTCTCTTCACACCCAATAAGATTTGCTAGTACAATTACCTGCATTCTAAAATAGTATTAACATCACCCCCCCTCTAAAATCTACATTTAAACTCTCAAATGCAGTAAAAAGAACATTTTAAATGAAACACAAAGGCATGTCTTCCTAGTTAGTGCATTATTTTTCATTCCTATTTTTATAGCTAGAACATGCTAATAGATCCCCTCACTGACACTTCTTTTGGTTTTCCCAGTATAAAACACTGGACAAGAAATGCACTTACCAACATAGGCAAGACACTTGGATTTGCATGTGTATAAACCATTAATACTAAAAATTGTCCCCGGGATTCATGAAGCTCGGCGCAAGGCTGGTGTAAGGCCTGTGCCAGCGGTGCAGTGAATAGTCGGCGTAGTAGCGCCATATGCATAGTAATGAGAGCGTGCCGCAACCACAGACACGTGCGTAGTGTACGTGAGCGAGCCCAAGTAGGATGCCTCCGGAGGCGTGGCTAAGCCGGCAGGCGATGAGCAACCTAAAGTGCTGACTGCCACGGTCCGCCCATAATAGTAATGGCAGCAGCCAGGGCCCGTGCAGAATGAAACGCACGTAGAGTATGCAACATAGTACCCGTCCCAACAAAACGGAGAAGCAAACACAACCCACGAAGCCCTAAGTGTACCAGTCCAAGGAACAAAGGATACTCGTAACACCGTGTTCGTTCCGCAATGCACCGTCAGTGGGCATACCCAGAGAAGGTGTACCGCAGCATGTCAACGCGCCGCACCGACATAGGAGTAGCGACTAAGGTTACCACCTGTCCCACATTGCGAGGTGCAGTCCCTCTATGGGCAGTTGTGTCCCGATAAAAAAATATTAAAAACGGCAAATGTGCCAAGATTGTAGGACATAATTATATCCCGTATTTAATGTAATGGTTGCATGAAATGGTTATTTCCGTAACTAAAATACCTAAATGTTACAAGAAACAGAATAAGCAACCAAACCGCAACAACAATAATCTTTTATTTAGGCAAACAAGTGAAGTTCTATGCTATGTAGTGACCGTGGGTATGTGTCGGGCTGTAAAATCTGATGTGAGTCCCGAAAATGTCCCACCTTGGCCATTGGAAAAGGTGGCAACCCCAGTAGCGACATGGGCATGGTCACCAGGGTTACCAGCTGTCCCACTTTGCTATGGACAGTCCCTCATTGGACAGTTGTGTCCCGGCAAAAATCGAAAAATGGCAAATGACCTGAGATTTCCGGGCAAAAATATTCCCTCAATATACCTGTAATAGTAGCATAAAACATATATTTAGTATATGAAACACATACATGGCATAAGAAACCGAATAAGGAACCCAAATGCTACCAGAATAAGCGTATATTATGGCAACAAAGTGAAGTTCTGTCAACTCCACTTGCTGTGGGTATGTGTTGTCCTGCAAAATCAGATGTTTCCACAAAAGATGTCCCACTATGGGCATTGGAAAAGGTGGCAACCATAATGGTCACAAGCAGTAGTGAGAGTACACAGCCGGGTAGCTGTGTCAACATAACAACAGGAAGGAACCAAGATACCCTAAACACAGGCAAACATGTGCATAGCAACATGTCCCAAACCCAGCAACGTGTTTGTCGCATACACAGGACGGCGTATGTCTAAGCGTAATATCCAGAAGCAGAACCCATGCATGCAAATGTAATACACAATAGCCCCATTGTAGCATGTAAGTCCCACCCATGTACGCCTGTGCACCCAAACCAGCTAGCAGCCTTGTGCAGCTACACACCTACACACAATGGGCATACCTGAAATGTGGTAAGAAGTATTGTTTTAGGCAGTGCCACGCGGGCAAATATGTACCCCACATGTCAACAACCCACCTCAGGTACAGATATGGAAATGGCTGCATGTGAATGTGTCTGCAGAATGTGTACATCCCGCATGTGGTATCTACCCGTCCAAACCCTATAGGTTTGCACACGCTAAGGTGCACATAACTGTACACATGTGGACAAGTCTGAATGTTGAACTACCGCACCGATGATTAGCTATGCAGACAAGTCAAACACATATAGCGGAACATGTGCCTACCAAACAGCACGTCCTAACAGGGTGCCACAGGCACAGAAGGGGAAGGTGGGACATCACATGTGGAGAGTAGCGTTGCTGGACGGCCAAACACCCACGGTCAAGGTAAAGGACGGAACAACATGCATATGGCCGGATGGATGTTGTTAGAAAAATATATATAGAAACACATATGAAGTGCCAGTTTAGAAGCAAAATACTATATAATGCATTGAATTGTATTGTACAATATGGCTGTAGAAATGATCATGCATGTAATTGGTGAAGCTTAGCTGCAGTGTGATCGAACTCTGACCCTGGCAGTAACCAGTTCAGCAGGCTTATGTCTCTCAGCATTAATTATCTGCTGGGTTACAGAAAAATAAATGTATGTACATGTATAACATCCTCCCTTCCACTGAGGAGGATGGCCTTGTGAGCTCTATCAAAGATAGAGTACAACTCCTTACCAGAGAGACAAAGGAACGTAGTAAGAAATGAACTGACTATTGTATCGGAACAGTCCAGGGTCCTTGAAACAGCAACAATTACAGAAGGACACTGTAATTGACCAGGTGCCTTGCAAGGCTGTGTTATTCTCATGGGAAAACATTTTAAAAGCATGACCTCAGCACCCTCGTATGAATAGAATATTGCGGACCATAGTGATGGAAATGCCCTGTGACTGACCACGTCAGTAAGGTGGGCAAAAGCTGATTGTAAACACTATATAAAGAAATTGCTTACTGTATAGAGTCAGACAAAACTCTCATACTTGGACTGTATAGTTTTGTGCCTGCCTGTGTACACTACTAAAGCGTAGTGAACCCGAGCTTCCTGTGTTATTGACTGTCACTTAGAAAAGCCTACTGATTTCTACAGTTTGGTTTTAACAACTTATTTGACATTGTGGTTCTTCTTAGCCGGAATTCCCTTGGTAAGCTACAGGTCAGAGTGCATGGGTGGTTAGACATCTGCGCAGGAGAATTTGCCTAAATGGTTCTTCTTGAGTGAAAAGACCTCCGACTGAATTGTTGTGTGTAAAGAGGCTTGTCCACTGTCTGATCTGTGGCTGAAAAGCGGAAAACTGGATCCCAAGAAGAAAACGTGCAGTCATAAACAGGAGGCTCAGGTAAGGAGAGTTTGCCTCTTCGTCTCTATTGTAGATCAGGGACCAGGCTACATTGTGTTTCTGTTAACAGTTGTGATAGCAGGTCGAAGACCAATCCAAGTAGTTTTAAATCTGGACATAGATCAGGGGAACACAGAGTAGAGTATATAGTCATTGTAGACACTACAGTGGATACAGGGAAGGAGATACCACGTGGTACGAGAGAAGGGTTACGTAACAGTCATGTAGAAGACATGGGAGATTACTGCACTAAGAGATCGTGAGATCCGCGTTTGATGACTGATGTGAAGTATATGCAATTGCAGAGAGCACATAATGTGAGATATTCTGCAAAATGGGGTAATAAATATGACATTGATGGTATATTAGACAAAATATCGTTAGTGAAACATTGGAAACACTTAAAATGTGACGCAGATGTTCTAGGGTAACCACCTGTCTCACTTTGCGAGGGACAGTCCCTCTTTGGCCAGTTGTGTCCTGCAAACAAACTGAACAAATGGCAAATGTCCTGATATCTTAGGACAAAAATATTTCCTATATCTTCTTTAATGGTAGCATAAAACAGTTATTTTGTATCTGAAACACCAAAATATCATAATAAACAGAATAAGCAACTCAAATGCTACAAGAATAGGTTGCTATTCTGGCAAAAAGTGAATTGCTGTCCTTTGTACTGGCCGTGGGTATGTTTTGCCCTGCAAAATCCCACGTTCCTAACACTAATGTCCCACTGTCTGCATTTGAAAAGGTGGCAACCCTAAGATGTGCAGTCTAAAAAACAGTGACAATTGGGTATCCCTCAAGCACATAGGTGGATTGAGGTAGTGAACCGAAGGGAACAGAACACAAAAAATGAGAAAGCATCATACGTAGACAAAGAAGATAATAATACAGTAGTAGCGACAGCCCCCCCCCCTCTACCACCTCCGATACCACATCCAGGATATGAAGCGGGAGGGCAGGCTAGTCCCCCCCACGTTATCCTGTGGCAACAGAGGTATCACAATGACCAAATGTAAGAGAAGCTATTGAAACCACATCCCGAACTCGTAAAATACCTAGGGACACTCAAGTAAGAAGAGAGTCACTAGAACAGAGTGAGGATATCTGTCATTTAATTGAAGTACAGAACCCTCATGCAGGACAGGAAGGCCAGGACCCAACTCCCTTAGTGTATAGACCGTGGACACCAGAAGATATCTGGAAAGTCACAGAGGGAATTCCCCATCTACAAAGTAATCACTATTCACCATGCAATACCCCTGTATCTTCTGATAGAAAAGCAAAGGGGGAATGGCGGATGGTACAGGATTTACAAGCTGTAAATCATGTAATAATACCTAGGGTACCGATGGTGCAGACCCACACACTATATTGAATGCTATGAACCCGCCACAGAAGTACCTTACCGTGGTACATATAAGCTATGCTTCCTTTTGTATACCTATACATCCAGATAGTCCGTATTGTTTTGCATTTACATTCAGGGTAACAGATACAGCCATACCCGGCTATCGCAGGGATACTGTGAAAGTCAAACGATATTCGCACAGGAGATGGCTAGCAACATTCCGGTGTTTACTCCACCCGGGGCCAGTCAAGTTCTACTTTATGTGGATGATATTCTGCTTGCGGCCCCTACCCAGCAGCAATGTAGGGAAGATACAATAGCATTATTGAAATATTCAGCAGAACAGGGACATAAATTAAGCAAGCATAAATTGCAACTACGGAGAATACAGGTCAAGTACCTGGGATATGTGGTATCCAAGGAGGGTAGAACATTAGATGACAATAGGAAGGCAGCAATTTCACAAGCACCCAAGCCAACTACCAAGAAGGGAATGATGTCCTTCCTGGGCCGACTAACTTTTGTCGAAGCTGGTTACCAAACAATGCTTTGGAATCTGCTCTATTGTCTGCTTTAATCTTTAATACACCTATGGCAGCACAAGATATACTACACTGGATTCCAGTAGCAGAAACAGCTTTCTGCAGACTAAAACGATTGATAACTTCAACATCTGTTTTAGGTCTCCCGAATAATCATAACAGATGTTTTCAGACTGTAGATTGTAAGCAGGGATATATGACGTCAGTCTTGACGCAACAGCATGGAAGTAAGCAACGCCCCATAGCTTACTACTCATCGCAGTTGGACACAGTGGCATGGTCAGTGCCACATTGTGTACAGGCAGTTGTTGCAGCACACATGGCAGTACAGGCCTCGGCATCAATGTTATTATTCCACCCTCTCACTGTGAGAGTGTCTCATGCAGTTGCGATCATTTTGCTGCAAGAGAAAATAGCATTCCTGACCCGTGCGAGACATCTGTCTTGTTTGACCATACCCCTGAGTCAACCTCATATGGTGATTGAACGTTGTACAACATTAAACCTATCAACGTCACGTCCGACACCTGTGTATGGCACACCACACAATTGCCTACAGGAAATGGAGCAAATAACTGTACACAGACAGGATATCACTGATATACCCTTAGATGATGCAGAGGTGACAGTTTATGTGTACGGATCATGTAGAAAGAGTCCTACAGGAAAGAATCAAGTAGGTTATGCAGTAGTTATTGATAATGAGATTGTAGATGCCCAACCCCTGCAGCATAACGTGTCTGCTCAAGCAGCAGAATTGATAGCTTTAACACGTGCTTGCACTCTAGCGAAAAACAGATGTGTGGACATTTATACCAATAGTCAGTATGTTGTCTCTACAGTGCATGTTTATGTGCAGCAGTGGAAGAATAGGGGAATGATAACATCCACTGGTAAACCGATTAATCATGCGCAATTGATCTTGAATGCATTAGATTCCATTCAGTCACCCACTAAAGTAGTTAATTGTAAATGTGCAGCTCATACAAAGCAACAGGATAACAGTAGGAAAGGTAAGGCACGAGCTGATGCAGCTGCAAAACAAGCAGCCTCACAGTCAGAAAGTGTCTTTCTGACTGAGGAATGACAATCCTCAGACATTCTAGATGTAGAAATGTTAGAAACAATGCAAACATCAACTACGAAAGCAGAAAAGCATACGTGGGTATGACGAGGAGCAATCCCTGAAGACGGACTGTACATATCCACAGTGAGAAAGCCAATATTAACGTCTAATGTATTCAGATATGTGGCTTTGTTGAGACATGGGTGGAGCCATGTCTCAACAGGGGGGATGGTACAGTTGGTTAACAGAATATTCCTAACATACGGAATTAGGACCACATACAAACATCATGAGCAGCGTGTCATATTTGCAGTAAACATCATGCACAGGGAGCATTTCAACCGAAGGGAGTGGGTTTCCCTACACCACCATAACCGTCCCATACTATTTGCATGGAGTTTATACAGCTGAATAAATGTGAAGGGAAGAAATACTGTTTAGTGATTATAGATATATTATCAAAATGGGTAGAAGCATTCCCAAACAGGAATCCGGATGCAGCAACAGTGGCAAAGGTCCCAGTAAAATAAAGTATCCCTAGATCTGGCATACTGTAAAGAAGCTACAGTGACAATAGAACACATTTTGTGAACCAGACAATCCAGCAACCTGGGGGATTATTTGGGATTTCCATGAATAATTATTGCATGTACAACCCACAGTCAGCATGACTGGTGGCGAGGTACAATGGGATCCCGAGAAATAAGTTGAGGAGGTTGATGGGTGACACCCAGACGAGTTGGATTTGCTGTCTACCTCTAGCATTGCCGAGCATGACAACAGTTCCAAATGTAAAGTGTTTGACCCCCTTCGAAGTAGTATTTGGAATGGCATATTATGTGCCACAGTGGAAAGCTGTCATGCCTGCAGAGCTGGAGGTCGATGGGCTCATTAGCAAGTTACATGAGAGGATAGTTAACCAATAACACTGTTTTGCAGTTAAACTCTTTTACAGATAAAGAGCAAGCGAAGCCGGACGCATAGCTGACTCCAGTATCCTGGGTGTGTTTCACTGTTATCCAAAAAAGTAACTTGCCGAGTCCAACGTGGGAAGGTCCGTACCAGGTACTGTTGTCAACGCCTACTGCAGTAAAGTTTGCGGAAAGGTCGTCCTGGGTTCACCTCACCTTTTTCAAACCGGTAAAGGATATCAAGTCTGATTTACATGTTGTAGCCGATATACCATAGAGACAGAATCACCCGGGCCAGAGTGTATAACAATACAAAGCAACCCCAAAGATATTTGGTTTACTGTCCTACTGATCATACACCTATTAATCATGTTTGTGGTGACTTTACATTTGCTGGGACCTTACCTGCATATAATTACACAGATACAAATAGTGATGCGTGATGAACTGGCCACAGAGTGGCATCCAAACTTCAACACATACCTAGGCATGATGCGTGTGCATGTACAGACTATGAACATTTCAAATTGCTGTGTTTGTATTGCCATACCTACATCATATGGAGGACTTCCGATGTATGTTGTCCCCTTGGGGATAGATCGAGACTTGTGAATATTTACACTTTGATACAGGTTCTGTGAGATCACAGGACAAAGTGGCACTGTACTTACCTGTTACACAAAAAGGAATAGTTTGTTTTCATAAACATGATACAGTCCAAGTTGGTGGGAGTAATTGTAACATAACTGTGTCTTAGAAATGTCATATAACAGCCAAAGATCACAGTACTAGTTGTAGCACCATTCATGATTTGTATTTAAGCTTCATGAGAACAACGTGGAAAGATGTGCAGAAACATCCTGAATTGTATAAACAGTCCTCTGTTATAGACAGGAAAATGTTACATGCAGAGTTAACCCGCATCAGTAGTAAAGTAGAATATTGTTATTTTGTTTGTGGGAAAAAAGCATATCAATGGTTAGCTGAGAATTGGTCCGGCAGTTGATTTTTGGGTTATCTGGCTCCAGTCATATGACATACTGCACAATTGCCTCTGGGTACGAAACGAACTGTAAGAGATATAGCTCGAAGAACTGGGAACACAGTCAAGAAACCTACTAATCCAATGGGTGAAATGGAAGCTGTTCTGAAAAATCATTCTTCTGCAAGAGATAAAAGAATATTGACTCATATGGACTTGAGTGACAGTGTTATATCCTGGGCTGGAACAATCCCAGCTTGTGGAGTAGTGAAATCAATCAGGGAACAGAGGAAGTTGTCAAAACCTCTCGGAGGAATGAGCAATGTGACTTTTCGCTCTTGAACTTGTGACTGATGAACTGAATGCAATGAGAACTGTTGTGTCACAAAATGTAATGGCTCACGACTGCACCCTGGCGGCGAGAAGTGGTACGTGCGCGCTTATCAAAGAAGACCGCTGTGTGTAAGTACCACAGAATAAGCACGATATCAACGCCCACCTAGAGGTAATACAGCAGGTATCAGCCATGGCGGAAACAGGCCCAAACCCACTGACGAACTATTTCCAGAAACCATTTGGTGGATGGGGTTCACTCATACTGAATATCTTAACAACGAACAAGAACACTATGAGAGACTACTTCGTAAAATAAACAGACGTTTAATGACTCCAAATTAATGTTAGCGCTTTCGGCTAAATCAAATATTTAGCCTTCCTCAGACAAACAGCAGAACAGGAAATGACATTTCTTAAAATATATGTATAGAACCAATTGAAATAAAGTGCATTTAGTAATTAGTTGTAACTAAGGTTACCTTAAAGTAGTATAATCCATTGCAAACATAAGCCTTGAATAAAGGTAAAGATAGAGTGCCTCTATAGGCATTGCAACGGAACAGCAAGTGATACTTTGTTGCAAGTAACTCCATTCATCAAAATATTTACACAGATGTTAAACTCTATAATTACTGGATTATTTAATCATACAACTTGCTTCATACTTATGTGATGTGTTAAAAATGTTATAAAAACAGTGAATGATAAACTAAAAAATATTTGTGTATATTTTAAATTGTTACCAAAAATATTTCCACAATTTGGAACATTATTTCCACATTTAAACATTAAAAATACTGATTAGTTTTGCCCGCAGAATTCCTGTACAATAATCATGCTGCTCTGTGTAGCCAATGTGAAGCTTTCTACATTGGCAAGACAGAGCGTAGATTCAAGACCAGAATACACAAACACATTTATGCTATTAGCAGAAGGGATGTGAACAATGCCCTAGCTAAGCATATTATTAGCAATACAGGGCATTCCTTCAACTTTGTTATACTCCAACAAAGAATGCCAGATCCAATGGGTGGCCCCTGGCAAATTAGGTTAGAGATAGATGAATTGATGTGGCAGGTACGAACTAGAGCACATTTATTACCTGGCATCAATGACAACCTATCAATAAAATGTGTATTAAAATGGTTATCGTATAACAGATAACACATATAGGGAAGGTCTCTCACATTTGGATATGAAATGGACCCAACATCAATTATTCCCTAACAGAATGCACTAATGTAAAATTGTATTATTTTATGATTATTGTACAGGAATTCTATGGGCAAAACTAATCAGTATTTTTAATGTTTAAATGTGGAAATAATGTTCCAAATTGTGGAAATATTTTTGGTAACAATTTAAAATATACACAAATATTTTTAGTTTATCATTCACTGTTTTTATAACATTTTAACACATCACATAAGTATGAAGCAAGTTGTATGATTAAATAATCCAGTAATTATAGAGTTTAACATCTGTGTAAATATTTTGATGAATGGAGTTACTTGCAACAAAGTATCACTTGCTGTTCCGTTGCAATGCCTATAGAGGCACTCTATCTTTACCTTTATTCAAGGCTTATGTTTGCAATGGATTATACTACTTTAAGGTAACCTTAGTTACAACTAATTACTAAATGCACTTTATTTCAATTGGTTCTATACATATATTTTAAGAAATGTCATTTCCTGTTCTGCTGTTTGTCTGAGGAAGGCTAAATATTTGATTTAGCCGAAAGCGCTAACATTAATTTGGAGTCATTAAACGTATGTTTATTTTACGAAGTAGTCTCTCATAGTGTTCTTGTTCGTTGTTACGCTCTTTTGGTTCAACAGTTTTTTCGTTCATACTGAATATCTTGATTGCCATTTGTGTTGTTCTGCTCATATTGGGAGCATGTGTCTGTTGCGGGATACTTTGTATGACAGTATTAGTCAGGGACTCTGTCGACATATCTGTAACCGAGACTATGTATCAAGACCTGTACTGGTATTTGTTAATACCAAATGAAATCCTTTCTGAAATGTACAACAAATGACTTGCCTAGTTAAACATTCCAGAGAGGAAGAGGCTAGGGAATGAAATAATGTTGTATATGTTTCTGGATAGAATAGAAGCAATCAAAGGAGGGAGAATGTTAGAAAAATATATATTTAAACATATATATGACGTGCTAGTTTAGAAGCAAATAGTGTATAATGCATATTATTCTTTTTACAATATGGCAGTAGAACTTATCATACATGTAATTGCCTGTAGTGTAGCTGCAGTGTGATCGAACCCTGACCCTGGCAGTAACCAGTGCAGCAGGCGTATGTCATTCAGCATTAGTCATCTGCTGGGTTAGAGAATAATAAATGTATGTACAGGTATATCTTTCATACTTCCACTGAGGAGGATGGCCTTGTGAGCTTTATCTAAGACAGAGTACAGCTGCTCACTAGAGAGACAAAGGAACCTAGTAGGAAATTAACTGACGACCGTATCTGAACAGGCTTGGAACCTTGACAGAGCAGAATTTACAGAAGGACATTCTAATTGACTATGTGGCTCACAAGGCTGTGCTATTCTCATGGGAAAACATTTAATAATCATCACCTTAGCACTGTTGTAGGAATACAATATTGTGGACTATAGTGATGTAAATGCCCTGTGACTGACCACATCATTAAGGTGGGCAAAAGATGATTGTAAACACAATACTCATACAGCTGTTTCCTGTATAGAGTCAGACAAAACTCTATACTTGTACTGCATAGTTATTTGCCTCCTGGTGCACACTATTAAAACGTTGTGAATTTGAGCTTCCTGTGTTATTGACTGTCATTTTGAAAAGACTAATGAGTGTTACAGTTTGATTTAAACAACGTAATTGACAGATGTGTATGTTCTAGCATGGGAATAGGTCAAGCCAACCACCACAATCACCATGTGTACCACATACAAACAGCCAGTAACACGCAGTAGTAGTGCATGAAGGCATACACGACTGTGGGAATAGCACAGGACATATGGCACGTGCCAAGTGCAGATGCATGACACAAAACCCCAGGATGGGGCTCCTGCAAAGAGGAACATGTGCCAACCACACCTCCCACAGATGTACCGGCAATAAAAACACATGCCAAACACACAGAAACACTACCGTCCAACCCACGACTGCAACAGAGGCTGGTCAAACACCACCATGAAGCATGCACAAACAGGGACATGTGTAATTGTTGCCTTAACACCCCCCCATAGGCCAAAGAAGAATAGAATGGACATATGCATGTAATGTTGTGAAGGATGTGTGGTAGTCCTCAGTATCACAGTGTGAGGGATACAGATACACTGTAATCAACTGTGACGTATGTGCACTGTAGACAGCATACCTGCAAGTAATACAGAGGACAATCACGTGCCACAGAAATATACACATGAGAAAGAGGATAGGGGATAGACAAGTGTAAATGGGACAAAGTATGAATATAGGTTCATAGGTCCATAGGTACAGGGTAGGCCATCGACCCAAGTTCAGCCATAACCCTACACCATAGTTAGGATTCCTTTGCCAACCTTCTGGGCTGGAGATAAAATACTTATGATATTGCTGTACCTCTGTGAAGCAGTGATAATGATGTAATCCCTGGCCTATATCTGCAATCCCCCAGCCAATGGACAACATACCCCTGAACAAGGCTAGCAAGGATCTCTGTCTCACATGTACTGTGATGTAGATCCACAGCATTGTGAGTGTCCGGGTGACGTATGTGTCACTCCAACACATCCCATTAATGGCCGTGACAAGGTTCATGTCACCTGCCCTTGTGGTTCTGAGGGATGCAGATACAGTAGGTGAAGCATAGACATGACATATGGGTTGACATGGCCTCGTATGTCAGGCACAGGTCAACACTGAACAACAGGTATGTGACCGAATGGGGCAGGGTCCTACAAGTGGGGCAGCATTACACAAATCCATGACACCCTGCATCTGTATGACAATTAACCTATGAGGCCTTCCCAGCTGCTGTAGGTGTTGGGTCAGATACCCTCCGAATGGGGCAATGTAGTCAATCATAGGTGTAACACGTAATGAGTACAAGGAGACAATGACCTACCCTGATGTAGATGTGAATCCCTGCACAAACAGGTGGGCAATGTAGAAGTCCCACCAAACCACGATAGCAACGTGTGTGTTGAACGAATGGTGACCGACAACCTCTGTCCCCTGATCCCTGGTAATCACTCCTGTGCTCAGTGGACTGCCACCCATATGCTGGACAGGGCTGACCTAGTACTCCTCGACAGGTATGATGTTGCATTACTTTGCATTTAGCTGTGGGACATGTCCCTGACAGCAAATATGCATATCTGGAAGGCCCCTTTGAAGGATATCTGTGTCAGATGTCCGTCCCACTATGGCACCTGTTTCGCAGTCATCTACAAACAATGTTGCCCATAACACCCCTGTGTGTGCCTGTACTGTGGAAATGTAGATGTATGAGAGGAGTGGACCCAGGGAAGGGCCCCATGGGACACCACCTGCGACAGGCAGTAGGTCTGACATGCTGCCAGCAACTATGACCGCGTGGGCTGTGTGACATAGCCAGTTTACAACCCATCCTGTGATGTACGTGTTCACATCCCAGCCAATGGGTTTATCAACGATACCTGAGGGGGGTAATGTGTTGAAGGCCTTTGCCAGGTCGAGGTAGGCCGTATGGACTGCAAGACCCCCATCAATGGCCTCGGTGACTGTCCCAAAAACGTCAACCATGCTTTAAAGGCATGAACCGCCCCTGAACAAGCCAAACCGTGTTGGATGCAAAGTATGCAGGTCCCCTATGCCTTCATCTATGAGCCGCAGTATGATCCCTCCCCATGTCTTTGCAGATAGGTCTCCTCATGGTAATGGAACAGTAATAACCAGGGTCAGTGGAGGCATTGGCCCTGTGACGTGGGACTACAGTCGCCGTGCGACACAACCTGGGTACGTTACCTGAGGTGAGGCTACAAAGAAACAGCTGTCCTAACTGTGGGTCTAATTCCTCAATAAGATAGTGGAGTACACAGTCGGGTCACCAGCTGGTCTCATGGATGCCATGTTCACTACCCTGGAGAGAGCATGTCCCACCCGTGTGTCACAGAACATTTGGGGACCACAAACCGCTGGTTCAGACATGTCTTCATGTGGGGGGGAGGGTGTGGAGATGTCCTCACCGAACTTGTCAGCCCGTATATTGGCAATGTGTGTATGCTGAGTAAACTCCACATCATCGTGAACCCAGTCAGAGCATATGTGGGAGTGACCTCCCAGGTGTCGAGCATAGCAAATGAAGGCTGTATGATTGTCAGCTAGGTCCATGTAGATATATCTGTGGAACGTGCCCTGGACCATGTCATGACAGCGTGTAGCTGTACACATATAATGACCAAGGGTCTCATACCTCCCAAGGTGTCTGCTCCGCCTTGTAGTAGCCACCTCCTCTCATTGTACAGCTTGTGTATGGCTGGGGTACACCACACTGGATGCTTGGCATTGGTACAATGAACCACAGTTGGGTAAGGGAATGCCTGATCCATGCAGTCCTGTAGGTACCGGTAGACGGCATATGTGAGTGATTATGTGGCTGCAGTACTGTCGACCACTGGCTCAGGGTCCTTAAAGGAGACCACAGTAGTGTTCAGAATTGTGAATTCTGCCTCTGAGCAAGCAATGTGTATGGTAACCGGCAACACTCACAGCAACGGATGCCAATAGCAGAAGCCATTGTCCAAATAACATAGATTAACTTCAGCATGACAATATGTATTATCATACATGTATTGACACGTGTCTGCTAATTACACTTGCAAATGGCCGGTAAGACCGGTCTAAAGTTCCCGTGATTTAGCTAGTCTGGAGGTGTTGTTCCGACAATAAAGTGGCGATACTTCCCAACCGGGACCTCTGGGGATTAATCAAAGTGGTTGTTAACCTGCAACATTGGATGTACACCATTGGGTTCTGGTCTCGGAAAACATGGTTTCCGTAGCACTACACACAATGGGTAGTCAAGCAGACATCCGCGATTGGTGAACACACAGCAGCAGTCAAACCCACTAGCCACAAGGACACAGTCCGACAAGCTCTACACTTTACATATGCACAGTGGTGTCCATTGTAGGACCCAAAAATTTTCATTCATGGAATGCCTGCCAGCTTCCGTCATCACCTACGTGAACTCATTGTCGTGACCACGTCACAGCTACACATATGCACCGCAAGCGTGTTCAATGTTGATGATAGCTGTCCATGAAATGCAGCACATATGCACAGAAATACCCAGGGTACCGAGTCCATAGAAGTGCGTCCACATCACAGTCCCACACACATGAAGGATGTGTAATGGGTAGTGTCGACTGTTGCACTCAAGGGATCCTGGGTATGTAGAAACTGGCCTCGGTGTTGTTTTGCAGGTAATCCTTTGTCCTGCCCCGTGGGAGGGATGTGTGCGTAGCACCTGCCTAACTCCCCACTAATAATGCAAACCATCCACCGGAGAATGCTAAATGCAGGTGTGAAATGTGTACAGCCCTATACCAGTGTCCAGTAGGCAATTCTCATGGATGGACAAGCGTACGACCAAGATGGCACCCACAACTGCAAACCTGGGGGCATTACACTGCCGCGGTAAGGCATAACATAGGAAATATACATAGGGACTACAGTTGACATTCCCCATACAAAGTTGGACCGCCGTGCCAACACCAGCGTACACAGCAGTCAATCTGCCAGCAACAAAATGGGGAGCACTCGCTACCATACAGCGGAACAGATGGGCGACCTGTGGAACACATACTAATGGCACACCCACAACGTCAACTAGGATATGTAAACTATAGCGTTCCCACCTATGAAGACAACATGCTTCAATGAATACATAGGGGATCAACATGTTCCGGTGGTGTTATGTTGAAAATACAGTGACGGATATGTCTTATTGGGACGTCTGATGTTTATTTCAAGCAGTTGCTAACCTGCATCTTTGGATGTATACCATTTGTTCACAGTACTAAATCACCTGGTTACGTAGCACCACGTAGAATGGGTAGTCAAACAGACATCCACGATTGGGGAACATACAGCAGCAGTGAAAAGCACTGGCCAGTTGGACACAGTCCAGCAACATCTAACTTTACATATGCACATTGGTGTCCATTGAAGGACCCAAAAATACATTCTCACAGAACCCACTCCAGCCGTGTACGAACAACAGATGATGATATAGCCGTGACTACGGCACAGTTAGACATATGCACCACCAGCGTGTTTAAGGTTGCTGACAAGTGTCCATGAAATGCAGGACATATGAACAGAAATACCCAGATCGACGTGTCCATACATGTGCGTCCACATCCCAGTCCCGCACGCATGAAGGATGTGTAATGGGTACTGTCGAGGGTTGCAGCCATGGGATTTTTGGTATGCAGAAATGGGGCTCTGTGTTGTCTGGAAGATAATCCGTTGTCCCGCCCCGTGGGAGGGATGTGGGCGTAGTACCTGCCTTACTCCCTACTAATAATGCAAAGCATCCACCGGAGAATGCTAAATGCAGGCGTGAAATGTGTACAGCCCTGTACCAGTGTCCAGTAGGCAATTCAGATGGATGGACAAGCGTATGAACAAGATGACACCCATAACTGCAAACCCGGTGGTATTACACTGCCGCAGTAAGGCATTACACAGGTAATACACATAGGGACTACACTTGACATTCCCCATACAAATAACACAGAGAACCAAATGAGAAAGTCCAAAGCAAACATGAGTTACTGTAGAAACGGTCGGTGACCACTCAGAGCCCACCAGGAATTGAATGCAGTCACCATAGTTTAATAAAGCGCTTTTCGTCTGCTTCATAAGCAGACTTCTTCAGAATACATACAATGCAGTTCAACCTACTACATTTAAAACCCTTAATTGGGCAGTAAATAAGATGTGCTAAGTATTAATTAAATGCCTTAAAGGCGAACAATCTAAAAACTCTACTCGGGTTACAGATTGCACACAGTGAGTAAATCAGACATTGCTTCAAAATGTATATTCTTCAGCGAAAATAAAAATATATGTATAAATATGAACCAACATAATGTTTTCCAAGTGTCTGAGTGTATAAGTTACATATATATGTTCTAGGGATTGTGCCAATATATTAAAAGAACTAGACACACCTAGTAATATAAATGAACCCTAATATATAGAGATAAACACTATGATTATGACTAATGTAAAATATATCAATGGAATGTAAAGATTCAAAATGTGGTGAAGTAAATATTCATTTAGAAGGTTAGTTGAATAAAGCAATACAGACATCCTTGTCAAAATACTAAAACAAGGCCAGCCAGGTGCTCTGCCTCACATGTAGTGGGATGTTGTTCCACAGCATAGTGAGTGTCTGGGTGATGAATCTGTCCCACCAGCACGTTCTATTAATGACAGTGTCAAGGTGTACGTCACCTGCCCTTGTGGTTCTGAGGGATCTAGATTCTTTAGGTGAAGCATAGTCATCAAATCCGGGTTCGACCTGGCCTTGGATGCCAGGCACAGGTCACCTCTGGGCAAGTGGTATGTGACGGAATAGAGATGGAACCCTTTCAGTTGGTCAGCATAAGACATATTCCTGAGACCCTGCATCCGTTTGTGGATGAACTGTCGGGGCCTTTCCAGCTGCTGCAGGTGTCAGGTCAGATACATTCTGAACGGGGCATCGTACTCAATCATAGCTCTAATGAGTGATGAGTACAAGGGAACAATGACCTCCCCTGATCTAGATGTGAATCCCTTCATGATCAGGTGGGCAATGTAGAAGGTCTACCTAACTACGTTAGCAACGTGTGTGTCAAACAAACGGTTACCGACAACACGGGTCCCCAGATCCCTGGTAACTCCCTCTGTGCTCAGTGGATTGCCACCTATATGGTAGCTAGGGGTAACCTTGTTCTTCCCGAAGGGTATGACTATGCATTTCCCGGCATTTAGCTGTAGGCCATGTCTCTGGCACCAGTTATCCATAGCTGTGAGGCCCTTCTGAAGGATATCTGTGTCAGATGTGTGTCCGACTATGGCACCCGGTTTGCAGTCATCTACAAACATTGTCAGCCATAACCCCCCTGTGTTTGCTTGTACTTTGGAAATGTAGATGCGGAAAAATAGTGGGCCCAGGACTGAGCCCCATGGGACAACACCTGTGACCGGCTGTGAGTATGACATGGCACCAGCAACTATGACCGTGTGGGTTCTGTCACTTAGCCATTTTGCAAACCATCTGGCGAAGTATGTCTGCACATTCAAGCTGACGGCTTTATCAATGATACCTGAGGGGGGTATTGTGTTGAAGGCCTTTGCCAGGTCGAGGTAGGCTGTATGGACTGCTTTGCCCTCATCAATGGCCTTGGTGACTGATCCTAAAACGTCAGACACGTTTAAAAGGCATGATCTGCATTTGACCAAGCCAAACTGGGTTGGATCCAAAGTATGCATGTCCCCTATGTCATTATGTATGACTTCCATCATGATCCTTTTTCATGGCTTTGCAGATAAGGCATGTCAAGCTAATGGGATGGTAATTACCAGGGTCAGTGGATGCACCATCCTTGTGAAGTGGGACTACAGTCGCCTTGTGCCACTACTTGGGGACGTATCCTGAGGTGAGGCTAAGATTAAACAGCTGTCCTAACTGTGGGTTTAATTCCCCATTGAGTTCATGGAGTACACAGCTGGGACACCATCTGGTCCCATGGATGCTGTGTTTACTGCCTTGGAGAGAGCATTTCCCACCTGTGTGTTACAGAAGTTCCAGGATCTACAATCCTCTGGTAGAGATATCTCTCCATGTGGGGGTGAGGGGGGGGAGAAGTTAGCACCGAACCTGTCAGCCAGTATGTTGGCAATGTGAGTAGGTTCAGTCATCCTCACATCATTCTGAACCCAGTGTGAGCATATCTGGGAGTGTCCTCCCAGGTGTCCAACATAGCTAAAGAAGGCCTTATGATTGTCTGTCGAGTCCTTGTTGATATCTCTGTTGAATTTCCCCTGGATGATTTCCTGACAGCTTGTAGTTCTTCACATACAATGAGCAAGGGTGTCTTACCTTACAAGTATTCTGCTCTATCTTGTAGTAGCTACCTCCTGTCGTTCAAGAGCTTGTTCATGGCTGGGGTCCACCAGACTGGATGCTTGGCCTTGGTACAAAGAGTCTCAGTTTTGTATGGGATTGCCTGATCCATGCAGTCCTGTAGGTGCTGGTGGAAGGCATATGTACGTGATTCAGCGGTTTGAGTAATGTTTACCACTGGCTCAGGGGCCTCAAAGAAGACCACAGTAGTGTTCAGAAGTGTGAATTCGGCTTTTGAGAAAGGCATATGTATGGTAACCGGCACCACCCACAGCATTGCATGCCAATAGCAGAAGCTATTGTAGGTTGTCCAAACACAGGTGTCCGTACACATGGAACATCATAGCAATAAACCACGGCTGGATGTGGGTAATGCTACATATACTCATGGCAGACGTGGTGCATTCCCGAGTCCGACACCAGAGGAACCACACACATATGCGCCCATAGGCATAGGCCAACTAGGCAGCCGCCTAGGGCACCGCTGTACTCGGGGCACCTTTCAAGCCTTTATTTTGTGTAGGTAGACCAGGACGGGGGTAGCGGGTGATGTGGCAGTGGCATCATGGAGTACTTCTGCCTAGGGCACCATGTAACCGAAGGCCACTCTTGCCGTGGGTAAATACAGCAGTACCCACTCCCAGACGCGGGTCATTGCTAGTATGACATATCATCTATGGCAAGAAACCATATATTCCCCAGACATAATGGCACAGCATAATGCCTGTCCGCCGCCCAAACGCAGGCATACGCCACCCGCGGCGGTGCGGACGTACTGCGCGAGATGTCCATTACCAATGTCGACACTGTCTCGCTCTGTGAAACAAAGTCAACATAGCGATTAAATACTAAACAGCGACGGAGAGGCCAATGTCCCCGTTGCTGAGCTGTCCAACCTGTTACGCCATGTTAAATGTGTGTGGCAGAGCGGGACTGGCCCAAACTAAGCAACGGACATGTCCGTGGCTCAGTGAAAGCCATCACGCAATGTTAAACCCATGTAATATGGCGAGACAGGTCATGAATACCGAGGGTTAGTAATGGAAATAGGTCCGTTCGACCAGACCGTGTGCAATTACTATAACAAGATCTACAACGGGTACGCCGGCCAATCAGCGCACACGGTTAGGAATTATGGGGGGGGGACATGGTATCATAGACACGGACAAACCGTGCCCATGTGACTCATCTAACATTCGTACACGGTCAGGGCAGTTCCGTACACTGGGCGGACAAGACCAAACCCAAAGCACCACAGGAACACCCTGACAATCGAAGGCCTGTATGCGTTGGGGATATAAGCCCCTGTGATCTGAACATCCCTGCGGTCACGACATATGCATCCTGGGCCATGAACGGGAGGGAATAAGGAATGTTTAACATGTAGTACCGCACCTTTCCCAGCAGGAGAATGGATGCCAGTGACGTGCGTGAGTGCGGGGTGGGGTGGATATGTAAATGTAGCTAAGTACCATGGGTATGCATATTAATGACACCGAACAGCTAACGTGTAGTGGTCACAGTAACCGGCAAACGTGAATGCAGTCCCGTTTGAATTACGACTATGGAACATATAAATGTGAACGTGTACGTAATGCGTCCATGCTGCAAAGACTGTTACATGTATAAAGGTGTACGTGCATTCCGCACACGTCCGTCAACCGGATCAGAGATATGTTACCGGAATAGTCACAACTAACACAGACCACGTAACCACACAGGCCCAGTAAACATATGGAGACAGAATACGGATATGCATGTGCGCCTGCGCGTAACCCACAATTAGGAAATGCAAGTGCGCGTGTGTGATCCCCTCGAAGCAGGGCAGGTTAAGGATGTGTCCTCCACGTCAACCAGACAGGTCTCATAAATGTCAGCCTCTGAAAGTATGGAATCGGGCAATGCCATGTAAAGTACCGTTAGACATAGTGAGACACACGCTATGTGATGAGACAAACATAGAATGTGGATAGAATAACGTATGTGTTAGTAGTATGGATTGATGACGGTTATGCATCAGTAACCCGACCCAGTTGTCAGAAGGTGCCCCCGTACGAATTGCGTCCAGTTGGCTCACACTTGTTGACCGGGCTACGCTAGCTGGATATATGTCCAGTGTCAGCAGAGGCCCGTGGAGAAATGCTCCACACACAATCATAGCACAACATACCAAAGTACTCATATATGTCACCAAAAATGAACAACAATAGAAAGTGTCCTGAAAGGACTGGTTACACACAGATCCCAGACGACAGACAGATATATGGCCAGTGGAAGCACATCACAATTATGGGATCAGGTCCCTAAAGAAGCAAGAAGGTCACACATGACACGCCAGCGAATTGCCAGATAGACACTGGTCAATGTAACACACAGCATGATTAAGGGCCAACCAGCCATACACCATGCCAGAACCTGTACAGCGGAAAGGTATGGCATGGTAATTGATGTGTACACAGGTAATCCACAGACAGTAACAAAGAAAGGTATGAAATGAGGGGTTCACATGTATACATCTACACACAGCAGTCCGACGGCCCGTATATATGACGCATGGACATAGATTTGTCACCGGAAAAGAAGATGTAAACAACTACAGTTCATTCCATTTCATATTGATATAGTTATGATACAGTCATATTCACACGTAACATTGTGACTCTCATTTACATTCATATTTATACAAATTATGCTACAATTGTACTTATTGATTCCATGCTTTGGAATCATAATGCAACAGTTATACACATTGATATGTCATATCATGATCAACACACTACATTCTAAGGTTTACTCACAACAATTATCAACTATGTGTCAATATCCTGGTTGTATTGACCAATATTGTAGTTATATAAAGACATTGTTGTTGTATTATTGTTTCCATTAAGTAATGTATGCAACACTGATTTGTATATGTCATGTTATCATCAAGACATGGAGCACTGTCCACTTAACTATGAGCAGGTTTATTGATTAATTGACTTTAAACTGACTCTGAAGGAAGTGTATAAGGGACGACTATGTAATGTATTTCGTACTCCGACGATGCCCCATGTTAGTGGGTGAAAGAGCTTAGTATGTTTTGACTGTGGAGTGTATCGTTTCTGTCATTGTCCGTTTTGGCCTGATATATGTTCAATGATGTCTTTTATGAAGATGACCAGGACTAAAGGTTTGCTGTATTTACGCTTACTGTAACGTGGATATAGATAGGCCAAGTAATACATAATATGGGTAGTCAAACAGACATCCGCGATTGGGGAACATACAGCAGCAGTCAAAACCACTGGCCAGATGGTGACAGTCCAACACGTTCTACACTTTACATATGCACATCGGTGTCCATTGTAGGACTCCAAAAATTTACCCATTTGAGACATGAAACAGCTGCGATCGACCCATACGGTGTACAGCCGTGACTACGGCACAGCTATACATATGCACCACCAGCGTGTTCAAGGTTGATGACAACTGTCCATGAAATGCAGGACATATGAACAGAAATCCCCAGATTGTCGTGTCCATATAAGTGCGTCCACATCCCAGTCCCGCACACATGAAGGATGTGTAATGGGTACCGTGGAGGGTTGCAGCCATGGGATCCTGGGTATGCAAAATTGGGGCTCGGTGTTGTTTGGCAGATAATCCGTTGTCCCGCCCCGTGGGAGGGATGTGGGTATAGCCCGTGCCTTACTCCCCACCAATGATGCAAAGCATCCACCGGATAATGCTAAAAGCAGGTGTGAAATGTGTACAGCCCTATATTACTGTCCAGTAGGCAATTCCCATGGATGGACAGGTGTACGACCAAGATGGCACCCATAACTGGAAACCTGGTGGAATTACACAGCTGCAGTAAGGCATAACACAGGAAATACAGATAGGGAGTACAGTAGACACTCCCCATACAAAGTCAGACCGGCGTGCGAATACCGGCGTACACAGCACTCGATCTGCCAGCAACAAAATGGGGAGCACTCGCTACCATACAGCGGAACAGATGGGCGACCTGTGGAACACATACTAATGGCACACTAACAACGTCAAGTAGGATATGTAAGCTATGGCATTCCCACCTATAAAGAAGACATGCTTCAATGAATACATAGGGGATCAACATGTTCCGGTGGTGTTATGTTGACAGTACAGTGACGGGTATGTCCTATTGGGACGTCTGAGATTTATGTAAACTAGTTGCTAACCTGCATCTTGGGATATACATCAGTTATTTACAGTTCTAACACACCTGGTTTACGTAGCACCACGTAGAATGGGTAGTCAAACAGACATCCGCGATTGGCGAACATACAGCAGCGGTCGAAACCACTGGCCAGTTGGACACAATCCAGCAACATCTACCTTTACATTTGCACATATGTGTCCATTGTAGGACCCAAAAATACATTCTAACAGAACTCCGACCAGCCGTTTCCGACCACCAGATGATGCGATAGCCGTGACTACGGCACAGTTAGACATATGCACTGCCAGCGTGATTAAGGTGGATGACAGGTATCCATGAAATGTAGGACATATGAACATAAATCCACAGATCGCCGTGTCCATACATGTGCGTCCACATCCCAGTCCCGCACCCATGATGGATGTGTAATGGGTACTATCGATAGGTGCAGCAATGGGATCATGGGTATGCAGAAATGGGGCTCGGTGTTGTTTGGCAGGTAATTCGTTGTTCCACCCCGTGGGAGGGGTGTGGGTGTAGCACATGACCTACTCCCCACTAATGGTGCAAAGCATCCACCGGATAATGCTAAATGCAGGTGTGGAATGTGTACAGGACATAACAGTGTCCAGTAGGCAATCCCCATGGATGGATATGCCTACGACCAGGATGGCACACATACCTGCAAGCCCGGTGGAATCACACAGGTGCAGTAAGGCATAACACAGGGAATACAGATGGAAACTACAGTAGACACCCCCCATTGAAACACAGACGGCCATGCAAATACCGGCATACACAGCACTCGATCTGCCAGCAACGACATGGGGATCACTCGCTGCCATACTGCGGAATACATGGGCGACCAGTGGAACACATACCAATGGCACACCAACAACGTCAACTCGGACGGTCATAGGAAACTGGGCCCCTTATGGTGGCGGGTGATGTGGCAGTGGCATCATGGAGTACTTCTGCCTGGGCACCATGTAACCGAAGGCCACTCTTGCCGTGGGTAAATACAGCAGTACCCACTCCCAGGCGGGTCATTGCTAGTATGACATATCATCTATGGCAAGAAACCATATATTCCCAGACATAATGGCACAGCATAATGCCTGTCCGCCGTAGCGCGGGCATCACGCCACCAGCGGTGCGGACGCACGCGCGAGATGTCCATTACCAATGTCGACACTGTCTGCGCTCTGTGAAACAAAGTCAACATAGCGATTAAATACTAAACAGCGGCGGAGAGGCCAATGTCCCGTTGCTGAGCTGTCAACCTGTTACGCCATGTTAAATGTGTGGCAGGCGGGACTGGCCCAAACTAAGCAACGGACATGTCCGTGGCTCAGTGAAAACCATCACGCAATGTTAAACCCATGTAATATGGCGAGACAGGTCATGAATACCGAGGGTTAGTAATGGAAATAGGTCCGTTCGACCAGACCGTGTGCAATTACTATAACAAGATCTAGCGAATGCAGCCGGCCAATCAGCGCTGCGGTTAGGAATTATGGGGGACATGGTATCATAGACACGGAGAAACCGTGCCCATGTGACTCATCTAACATTCATTACGGTCAGGGCAGTTCCGTACACTGGGCGGACAAGACCAAACCCAAAGCACCACAGGAACACCCTGACAATCGAAGGCCTGTATGCGTTGGGGATATAAGCCCCTGTGATCTGAACATCCCTGCGGTCACGACATATGCATCCTGGGCCATGAGCGGGAGGAATAAGGAATGTTTAACATGTAGTACCCCACTTTCCCAAGAAGGAGAATGGATGCCAGTGGCGATGCGTGAGAGCGGGGTGGGGTGGGCGGATATGTAAATGTAGCTAAGTACCATGGGTATGCATATTAATGACACCGAACAGCTAGCGTGTAGTGGTCACAGTAACCGCAAAGCGTGAATGCAGTCCGTTTGAATTACAACTATGGAACATATAAATGTGAGCGATAATGCGTAATCGTCCATGCTGCAAAGACTGTTACATGTATAAAGGTATGCGTGCATTCCGCACCGTCCGTCAACGGATCAGAGATATGTTGCGGAATAGTCACAACTAACACAGACCACGTAACCACACAGGCCCAGTAAACATATGGAGACAGAATACGGATATGCATGTCGCCTGCGCGTAACCCACAATTAGGAAATGCAAGTGCGGCGTGTCGTGTGTGATCCCCTCGAAGCAGGGCAGGTTAAGGATGTGTCCTCCGTCAACCAGACAGGTCTCATAAATGTCAGCCTCTGAAAGTATGGAATCGGGCAATGCCATGTAAAGTACCGTTAGACATAGTGAGACACACGCTATGTGATGAGACAAACATAGAATGTCGATAGAATAGCGTATGTGTTAGTAGTATGGATTGATGGCGGTTATGCATCAGTAACCCGACCCAGTTGTCAGAAGGTGCCCCCATGCAATTGCGTCCAGTTGGCTCACACTTGTTGACCGAGACTCGCTAGCTGGATATATGTCCAGTGTCAGCAGAGGCCCGTGGAGAAATGCTCCACACACAATCATAGCACAACATACCAAAGTACTCATATATGTCACCAAAAATGAACAACAATAGAAAGTGTCCTGAAAGGACTGGTTACACACAGATCCCAGACGACAGACAGATATATGGCCAGTGGAAGCACATCACAATTATGGGATCAGGTCCCTAAAGAAGCAAGAAGGTCACACATGACACGCCAGCGAATTGCCAGATAGACACTGGTCAATGTAACACACAGCATGATTAAGGGCCAACCAGCCATACACCATGCCAGAACCTGTACAGCGGAAAGGTATGGCATGGTAATTGATGTGTGTACACAGGTAATCCACAGACAGTAACAAAGAAAGGTATGAAATGAGGGGTTCACATGTATACATCTACACACAGCAGTCCGACGGCCCGTATATATGACACATGGACATAGATTTGTCACCGGAAAAGAAGATGTAAACAACTACAGTTCATTCCATTTCATATTGATATAGTTATGATACAGTCATATTCACACGTAACATTGTGACTCTTATTTACATTCATATTTATACAAATTATGCTACAATTGTACTTATTGATTCCATGCTTTGGAATCATAATGCAACAGTTATACACATTGATATGTCATATCATGATCAACACACTACATTCTAAGGTTTACTCACAACAATTATCAACTATGTGTCAATATCCTGGTTGTATTGACCAATATTGTAGTTATATAAAGACATTGTTGTTGTATTATTGTTTCCATTAAGTAATGTATGCAACACTGATTTGTATATGTCACGTTATCATCAAGACATGGAGCACTGTCCACTTAACTATGAGCAGGTTTATTGATTAATTTACTTTAAACTGACTCTGAAGGAAGTGTATAAGGGACGACTATGTAATGTATTTAAGTACTCGACGATGCCCCATGTTAGTGGGTGAAAGAGCTTAGTATGTTTTGACTGTGGAGTGTATCGTTTCTGTCATTGTCCGTTTTGGCCTGATATATGTTCAATGATGTCTTTTATGAAGATGACCAGGACTAAAGGTTTTCTGTATTCGCTTACTGTAGCGTGGATATAGATAGGCCAAGTAATACATAATATGGGTAGTCAAACAGACATCGCGATTGGGAACATACAGCAGCAGTCAAAACCACTGCACAGATGGTGACAATCCAACACATTCTACACTTTACATATGCACATCGGTGTCCCTTGTAGGACTCCAAAATTTACCCATTTGAGACATGAAACAGCTGCGATCGACCCATACGGTGTACAGCCGGTGACTACAGTACAGCTATATACATATGCACCACCAAGCGTGTTCAAGGTTGATGACAACTGTCCATGAAATGCAGGACATATGAACAGAAATCCCCAGATTGTCGTGTCCATATAAGTCGTCCACATCCCAGTCCCGCACATGAAGGATGTGTAATGGGTACCGTGGAGGGTTGCAGCCATGGGATCCTGGTTATGGAAAATTGGGGCTCGGCGTTGTTTGGCAGTTAATCCTTTGTCCCGCCCGTGGGAGGATGTGGGTATAGCCGTGCCTTACTCCCCACCAATGATGCAAAGCATCCACGGATAATGCTAAAAGCAGGTGTGAAATGTGTACAGCCCTATATTACTGTCCAGTAGGCAATTCCCATGGATGGACAGGTGTATGACCAAGATGGCACCCATAACTGGAAACCTGGTGGAATTACACAGCTGCAGTAAGGCATAACACAGGAAATACAGATAGGGAGTACAGCAGACACTCCCCATACAAGGTCAGACCGGCGATGCGAATACCGGTACACAGCACTCGATCTGCCAGCAACAAAATGGGGAGCACTCGCTACCATACAGCGGAACAGATGGGCGACCTGTGGAACACATACTAATGGCACACTAACAACGTCAAGTAGGATATGTAAGCTATGGCATTCCCACCTATAAAGAAGACATGCTTCAATGAATACATAGGGGATCAACATGTTCGGTGGTGTTATGTTGACAATACAGTGTGGTATGTCCTATTGGGACGTCTGAGATTTATGTAAACCAGTTGCTAACCTGCATCTTGGGATATACATCAGTTATTTACAGTTCTAACACACCTGGTTTACGTAGCACCACGTAGAATGGGTAGTCAAACAGACATCCGCGATTGGCGAACATACAGCAGCGGTCGAAACCACTGGCCAGTTGGACACAATCCAGCAACATCTACCTTTACATTTGCACATATGTGTCCATTGTAGGACCCAAAAATACATTCTAACAGAACTCCGACCAGCCGTTTCCGACCACCAGATGATGCGATAGCCGTGACTACGGCACAGTTAGACATATGCACTGCCAGCGTGATTAAGGTTGATGACAGGTATCCATGAAATGTAGGACATATGAACAGAAATCCACAGATCGCCGTGTCCATACATGTGCGTCCACATCCCAGTCCCGCACCCATGATGGATGTGTAATGGGTACTATCGATAGGTGCAGCAATGGGATCATGGGTATGCAGAAATGGGGCTCGGTGTTGTTTGGCAGGTAATTCGTTGTTCCGCCCCGTGGGAGGGGTGTGGGTGTAGCACATGACCTACTCCCCACTAATGGTGCAAAGCATCCACCGGATAATGCTAAATGCAGGTGTGGAATGTGTACAGGACATAACAGTGTCCAGTAG
Source organism: Protopterus annectens (assembly GCF_019279795.1). Taxonomy (NCBI): domain Eukaryota; kingdom Metazoa; phylum Chordata; order Ceratodontiformes; family Protopteridae; genus Protopterus; species Protopterus annectens. The sequence goes on from NC_056744.1 coordinate 384,064,465, forward strand.
GCAATCCCCATGGATGGATATGCCTACGACCAGGATGGCACACATACCTGCAAGCCCGGTGGAATCACACAGGTGCAGTAAGGCATAACACAGGGAATGCAGATGGAAACTACAGTAGACACCCCCCATTGAAACACAGACGGCCATGCAAATACCGGCATACACAGCACTCGATCTGCCAGCAACGACATGGGGATCACTCGCTGCCATACTGCGGAACACATGGGCGACCAGTGGAACACATACCAATGGCACACCAACAACGTCAACTCGGACGGTCATAGGATGTTGAAACACTGGCGTTCCCACTTATAAAGAACATCCATCAATGAATCAATCGTGTCCACATGGTCTGGCTGTGTCATATTGACAATACAGTGGCGTATATGTCCTACTGGGCTGTCTGAGGATTACTTGAAGCAGTTGCCAACCTGCAGCAGTACAGCAATACCATTTGGGTTAATCGTAGTAGAACATGGGTTTCGTAGCACAACATAATATGTGTAGTCAAACAGACATCCGCGAATGGGGAATATACAGCAGCGGTCACAATCACTGGCCACATGGACACAGTCCAACATGTTCTACATTTTACATATGCACATTTGTGTCCATTGTAGGACCCAAAAATTTATCCGTACGCTATGTCAACTGGGCGCGATCGGGAGACCCAGATGATGTGACCGGCGTGACTACGGCACAGCTACATATATGCACCACCAGCATGTTCAAGGTTGATGACAACTGTCCATGAAATGCAGGACATATGCACAGGAATCCCAAGATAGTCCAGTCCATAGATGTGTGTCCACATCCCATTCCTGCACACATGGAGGATGTGCAATGGGTACTGTCGGGGGTTGCAGCCATGGGATCGTGGGTATGCAGAAATGGGTGTCGGACTTGATTGGCAGAAGATCCATTGTCCCGCCTCGTGTGCGGTGTGTGGGCATGGCATATGCCTTACTCCGCACTGATAATGCAAATCATCTACATGAGAATGCTAAATGCATCTGTGACATGTGTACAGCCCTACACCAGTGTCCATGAGGCAGTTCCCATGGATGGACAAACGTACGGCCAAGATGGCACCCATAACTGCACACCTGGTGGAATCCCACAGCTGTAGTAAGGCAGAACACAGGGAACACATTTAGAGAGTACAGCAGACACTCCACATAGAATGTCAGGCCGCCGTGCGAATACCGGCGTACACAGCTCTCAACCTGCCAGCAAGTGAATGGGGATCACTCGCTTGCATACCGCGGAACAAATGTGCGACCTGCGGAACACATACTGATGGCACACCCACAACGTGAACTAGGAAGGTTATAGGATGGTTAAGCTATGGCGTACCCACATATAAAGAACATCCTTCAGTGAATTAATAGGATCTACATGTTTAGTTCGTGTAAAGTTGACAGTACAGAGGCGGGAGTGTCACAATGGGATATCTGCAGATTGGTGAAAGCAATTGTTAGCTTGCAACATTGGAATTACACCATTTGGGTACAGTGGCGGATAACCCGGTTTACGTAGCACTACATAATATGGGTACTCAAACAGACATCCGTGATTGCTGAACATACGGCAGCAGTCAGACCCACTGGCCAGATGGACACAGTACAATACGTTCTACACTTGACATATGCACATTGGTGTCCATTGTAGGACCCAAAAATTATCCGAATGCAATGTGAACAGGCGGCGATCTAGAGAACCAGAAGACCTGATAGCTGTGACTATGGCACAGCTACATATGTGCACCACCAGCGTTTTCAAGGTTGATGACAAGTGTCCATGACATGCAGGACATATGGATCGGACTCCCCAGGTTGCCGAGTCCATAGACGTGCGTCCACATCCCATTCACGCACACATGGAGGATGTGCAATGGGTACTGTCGAGGGTTGCAGACATGGGATCGTGGGTATGCAGAAATGGGGCTGTGTGTCAATTGGCAGATAATCCGTCGTACCGCCCCGTGGGAGGTATGTGGGTATAGCACATGCGTTACTCCACACTAATAATGCATATCATCCACCAGAGAATGCTAAATGCAGCTGTGATATGTGTACAGCCCTCTACCAGTGTCCAGTAGCCATTCCCCATGGACAGACAAACGTACGGCCAAGATGGCACCCATAACAGCAAACCTGCTGGGATCACACAGCTGTAGTAAGGCAAAACACAGGGAATACAGATAGGGACTACAGTAGAGACTCCACATACAAAGTCAGACCGCCGTGCGAATACCGGCGTACACAGCACTCTTTTTCCCAGCAAGTGAATGGTGATCACTCGCTGCCATACCGCGGAACAAATGGGCGACCTGCGGAACACATACTAATGGCACACCAACAACGTCAAATAGAAAGGGTATAGGATGTAAAAGCTATGGCGTACACACATATAAAGAACATCCTGCAATGAATCAATAGGTTATACATGGTTTCTTCGTGTTAATGTGACAATACAGAGGCGGGAATGTCCCAATGGGATATCTGCGGATTAGTGAAAGCAATTGTTAGCCTGCATCATGGGAACTACACCATTTGGGTTCAGTGGCGGAAGACCCGGTTTACGTAGCACTACATAATATGGGTACTCAAACAGACATCCGTGACTGCTGGACATGCAGCGGAAGTCAAACACACTGGTCAGATGGACACAGTCCAATATGTTCTACACTTTACATATGCACACTGGTGTCCAGTGTAGGACCCAAAAATTTATCCTTACGCAATGCAACCTGCTTGGAGCGGGAGACCCAGATGAAGCGGCAGCCGTGACTACGGCACACCTACATATATGCACCACCAGCGTGGCCAAGGTTAATGACAACTGTCCATGAACTGCAGGTGATATGCACATGATTCCCCAGATTGTCCAGTCCATACAGGTGCGTCCACATCCCATTCCCACACACGTGGAGGATGTGCAATGGGTACTGTCGAGGGCTGCAGCCATGGGATCGTGGGTATGCAGACATGGGTCTCGGTGTTGATTGGCAGATGATCCGTTGTCCCGCCCCGTGTGAGGGATGTGGGTATGGCACATGCATTACTCCGCACTAATTATGCAAATCACCCACCGGAGAATGCTGAATGCAGCTGTGAAATGTGTACAGCACTATACCAGTGTCCATTGGACAGTTCCCATGGATGGACAATCGTACGGCCAAGATGTCACCCATAATTGCAAACCTGGTGGAATCACACAGCTGTGGTAAGGCACAACACAGGGAATACAGATAGAGACTACAGTAGAGACTCCACATACGATGTCAGACCGCCGTGCGAATACCGACATACACAGCACCCAATCTGCTAGAAGGTGAATGGGGATCACTCGCTACCATACCGCGGAACACATGGCCAACCTGTGGAACACATACTAACGGCACACCAACAACGTTAAGTGGGAAAGTCATAGGATCCTGACACTATGGCGTTCACGCTTATGAAGAACATCCGTCAATGATTTAATAGGATCTACATTCTTTGGTTGTGTCCGTGTGCCGATACTGTGGCGGACATATCCTAATGGGACATTGGAGGATGACCTAAAGCTTCTCCTAGCCTGCATCATTGGATCTACACCATCCGGTTTCAGTTTAGAATACCCTGGTCAACGTAGCACTACATAATATGGGTAGCAACCACACATCCACGATTGGGGAACATACAGCAGCGGTCAAACACACTAGCCAGATGGACACAGTCCAACAAGGTCTACACTGTACATATGCACAATGGTGTTCATAGTAGGACCCCAGAGATTCATCCGTACGCAATGTCAACCAGCCACGATCGGGAGACCCGAAAAAACTGACAGCCGTGTCTACGGTACAGCCAGACATATGCACCCCCAGCGTGTTCAGGGTTGATGACAGCTGTCCACAGAATGCGGGACATATGTACAGATATTCCCATATTGTAGAGCCCATAGAGGTGCGTCCACATCCCATTCCCGCACATGCAGGATGTGTAATGGGTACCGTCGAGGGCTGCATCCATGGGATCCTGGGTATGCAGTAATGGGGCTCGGTGTTGTTTGGCAGATAATACGTTGTCCCGCACCATGGGAGGGATGTGGGAGTAGCACGTGCCTTACTCCCCACTGATAGTGCAAAGCATCCACCGTCTAATGCGAAATGCAGGTGTGAAATGTGTACTGCTCCATACCAGTGTCCAGTAGACAATCACGAGGGATGGACAAGCGTAGGACCGAGATGGCACCCATAACCGCGAACTTGGTGTAACCACACAGCTGCAGTGAGGCATAACACAGGTAATACAGATGGGGAAACCAGTAGAAACTCCCCATACAAAGCCAGACCGCTGTGCCAACACCGGCATACACAGCTGTCAATATGCCAGCACCGGAATGGGGATCACATGCTCCCGTACCGCGGGAGAAATGGGTGACCTGTGGAACACATACCAATGGCACAATATCTACGTCAGCTAGGAAAGCCATACGATGGTGAAACTATGGCCTCCCCACCAATGAAGAACATCCTTCGGTGAAGTAATAGTGTTAATGTCAATTGACCATGGAATACACATAATCCACATCAAAGACCCGCTGGCACCTTATGGCACACAAAGCACGACACACATAGGTAGATGAAACAGTCAACGTAGATGTTTCGTCCACGACAGGTCACATGTGGTATCCAAAGGTTACTCCATAGACATGTAAGCGCTATCACCGCGCTCCGTGAGACGTACACATAACATAGACGCGTCCAGGCTTTATATATCCCCCCTTACACTTCCATGTGTTACCTTCTGTGCAAACAATGAACATGTAACCACAGCATAGAAAGCACAGACGCAATGTTTACCACACACACATATGTTAACACCTCAGAAGGCATCCTATTAACACATGTATCATATGATATTGTACTATGCCAAATACTCATCATTGAATGATTTAACAATGTATATGGCAGATATGCATACCATATCACTGTAATACAGCGGTACAGAACTGAATGAGTGGACGAATGTGTGCTAACCCTACATCTGTACCTAAACTACATTCACGTTACGGGGGCTTGCTCCACCTGCCTCTCCAAAGAGGCCTCATCAGTGTTCCATCGGTCAGCCCTGGTGTGTGGGCAACCCTCCACCTACTAAACCACATAGATCCGCATTCTATAGCATAGCTGATGAGGTCCCCCCTCTGGTATTACAACCTGGACGTCGTAAAACACCGAATGTAGACGTATGCCTTGTGATGTGCCCACATCCAGCCGTAGGCATACAGCATTCCTGCGGCTGGCCAGGGCACCGCTCTAGTAGGGCCACCTGTCTAGTAGGTGTGTCATGTAGGTATACCATGATGGGGGCACCATGTGCTGTGGTGGTGGGCGCCAAGGAGCCCCACAGCCTAGGTCAGCAGTCGATCTAAGTCAGCAGCCATAGGAGGGGTAGTACAGTCTGCAGGTATGTGCAGACGTGCACATGAAACTGCGGTCCACAAGGATTACCCATGGTGGTGACACATGCACAGATGGCTGTAGCGGGACACACACACAACCATGCATACAACACAGGTAGACATACACACACCATAACCAGCTAAGTACACACAAGGTGTATGGCATGTACGGGTACACTGCCAGGACAGCAAGGATAGCTGTGTGTCACGATATCCAGCAGATGTCAATACGGTGTTCTGGAATACGGACAGTGCATGGACAATGAGTGGATACGCAACGGACCACAGTCATATGTGTCTGCCGTGCAAATATGCGATACATGGGAAAGACAGCCGTCCATGCTAGAGCAGCAGTACGGCCACAACATAGGTACGTAGATATACAATGACAGAGATACAGACGGACACATGTGGCAGGACCGGGTGTGTCATGTACACAGCATCACCCCAGCACACCATAGCATGGTGCACATGGAGATCACGCTACGGCGGTCGCCGACCACAACAGACACACAAGCAGTACACGAACTGCATACCACCATACAGAAACACAGGGATGGCGGCAGGATAGGTGTGTTCTGCGTAAACCACAAGGCAATACCGTATGAACCCATGCAGCTGGGAGCATGGACACACACACACACACATGTGGCAGGCATGTTGTTTGACCACACACCCACATACCCAAATGCACAAACGTACAACACAGGTATGGAATGTGCTACGTGGACCACCGAGCACACCACCAGCAGAGGCACATGTACAGGTGGGTGGCAACATCCATAAAGGAATGGCCATGATAGCCAAGGTTTGTGTTGCGAAGCGTCTAAAAGCATGTTCAACCACAGAGGCAGCTGGGAACACACACACACACGGAAGGGCCGGGAGTCGAACCTACGCCTATCTACATGAACTCACTACAGTATGAAGCATTTACAGAATGCGCTACTGAGTTTACTGAGCACAGCACTGTCAGAGGCATACTTCTAGGTGGGTGACATCACTCGTAAGACAATAGCTGGCAATAGCCAAGGTATGTGTTCGGCGTCTAAAGCATGTTCATCTGCAGAGGCAGCTGGAAACACACACACACACACACACACACACACGCAAGGGCCGGGAGTCGAACCTACGCCTATCTACATGATCTCACTACAGTATGAAGCATTTACAGAACGCGCTACCGAGTTTACTGAGCAAAGCGCTGTCAGAGGCATACTTCTAGGCGGGTGACATCACTCGTAAGACAATAGCTGGCAATAGCCAAGGTATGTGTTACGAAGCGTCTAAAAGCTAGTTCATCTGTAGAGGGAGCTGGAAACACACACACACACACACACGGAAGGGCCGGGAGTCGAACCTACGCCTATCTACATGATCTCACTACAGTATGAAGCATTTACAGAACGCGCTACCGAGTTTACTAAGCACAGCGCTGTCAGAGGCATACTTCTAGGCGGGTGACATCACTCGTAAGACAATAGCTGGCAATAGCCAAGGTATGTGTTGCGAAGCATCTAAAAGCATGTTCATCCGCAGAGGCAGCTGGAAACACACACACACACACACACACACACACACACACACACACACACACACACACAAGGGCCGGGAGTCGAACCTACGCCTATCTACATGAACTCACTACAGTGTGAAGCATTTACAGAACGCGCTACCGAATTTACTGAGCACAGCACTGTCAGAGGCATACTTCTAGGCGGGTGACATCACTCATAAGACAATAGCTGGCAATAGCCAAGGTATGTGTTGCGAAGCGTCTAAAAGCATGTTCATCTGCAGAGGCAGCTGGAAACACACACACACACACACACACACACACACACACACACACACACACACACACACAAGGGCCGGGAGTCGAACCTACGCCTATCTACATGATCTCACTACAGTATGAAGCATTTACAGAACGCGCTACCGAGTTTACTGAGCACAGCGCTGTCAGAGGCATACTTCTAGGCGGGTGACATCACTCGTAAGACAATAGCTGGCAATAGCCAAGGTATGTGTTGCGAAGCGTCTAAAAGCATGTTCATCTGCAGAGGCAGCTGGAAACACACACACACACACACACACACACACACACACACACACACACACACACACACACACGCAGGGGCCGGGAGTCGAACCTACGCCTATCTACATGATCTCACTACAGTATGAAGCATTTACAGAACGCTACCGAGTTTACTGAGCACAGCGCTGTCAGAGGCATACTTCTAGGCGGGTGACATCACTCGTAAGACAATAGCTGGCAATAGCCAAGGTATGTGTTGCGAAGCGTCTAAAAGCTAGTTCATCTGCAGAGGGAGCTGGAAACACACACACACACACACACACACACACACACACACACGGAAGGGCCGGGAGTCGAACCTACGCCTATCTACATGAACTCACTACAGTATGAAGCATTTACAGAACGCGCTACCGAGTTTACTAAGCACAGCGCTGTCAGAGGCATACTTCTAGGCGGGTGACATCACTCGTAAGACAATAGCTGGCAATAGCCAAGGTATGTGTTGCGAAGCATCTAAAAGCTAGTTCATCTGCAGAGGCAGCTGGAAACACACACACACACACACACACACACAAGGGCCGAGAGTCGAACCTACACCTACCTACATGAAATCACTACAGCATGAAGCATTTACAGAACGCGCTAACGGGATTACTGAGCACAGCACTGTCAGGAGGCATACCCCTAGGTGGGTGGTATCATCTGCAGAGGCAATGCGTCCGATAGGGAATGAAGACAGAGTGCGCAGTCACGCAGCCTGTTACTATCCCAAGGTGGCCGTACAGTAACACGTTAGTGCTGCAGTCGGGAATACCACATAACTACTGATCAGTACATCACGACAGGAATACGGGATGCACCACATGACACTTTACCCTATGAGAGGGCATCCGGCGTGCAGGATGTAGGCAGCCAATGTGGCATGACAGCCACATATGTGTCACCTGGATGGTCACCATGGCTATACAGGTTGCCACTGGCCATGGCTACACGCCCAGTTGCAGACATCGGTGACGACTGTCGTGTGTACCCCGGGCAGGTGTACTGGCCATGCCTCCCACACCTAGCGGTTGCAAAGGGAGACAGACATGCTCATGGGGTATCAACGCAGTCGGGCATGGTGTGCACTGTCCTGTGTGTCTATCTACACAGCTGCTTACTGGGCATGCTCAGACACTTAGACTCGGCACAGAGCAGACATGCATACACATGGAGCAACAGCATGGGTGGCAGAATGTGGACCGTCGTGTGTGTCCAGCCACACAACAGCAACCCGGCCATGGCACAGACGTGGCCATTGCGAAGGGGATACAGGCATGCACCCGGGGTATTACTGCAGTCGGGCACGGTGTGCACTGTCCTGTGTGTCTATCTACACAGCTGCTTACTGGGCATGCTCAGACACTTAGACTCGGCACAGAGCAGACATGCATACACATGGAGCAACAGCATGGGTGGCAGAATGTGGACCGTCGTGTGTGCCCAGCCACACAACAGCAACCCGGCCATGCCACAGACGTGGCCGTTGCAGCGGGGAATATCCAGGTGCAATTAACCATGGGTAGGACTGCCCTACAGTTTGTTGCATGCTACAGACCACCCTCCCAAACCCAGGATACCTGCACAGCCGTCCTGAGGACACTGGTGAGTGTGCATGCTCTCACAACAGCAAAGTATTGGGTGACATCAAGCACCCATAAATAGACTGGGAACATTACCCATGACACAACACCCTACGCCACAGGTCCCGGGTGTTCATACACGTGACCACTGTTCATAAGGTTCATAAGGTTCATAAGTTGGTACTAGGCTATCAGCCCTAGGGCCTATACAAGCCTAGCCATAACAATTCCCTGGCTATTTCTTCCCACATTATTTACTTTCCTGGACCCCTGTCTAGCAGGGCGACTGACGTGATCCCTGGGGTGAATTTCCTTTCTCCCATCCAATCATCAAGGTTCCTCTTGAAGAGGTCCAAAGAGGCACTCTGCTTGACATGTATGGGCAATCTATTCCAGAGTCTGGGGAGTCTCTGGGTCAGGAACCTATCCCTCCAACATGTTTTGTTTATTGTGATGACAAGGTTTAAATCCCTGGAGCGTGTAGCTCTGAGGGATTGGGATTTCTTTAAGTGTAGCATGTCCAACAGCTCTGGGTTTGACATGGCCTTGTATGTTAAGCAGAGATCGCCTCTGAGTACACGATATGCGACAGAGTATAGCTGGAGTTTTTTAAGACGGTCAGCGTAGGGCATCTGCTTTAGGCCTGTGATTCTTTTAGTGAGGTATTTCTGAGGCCTTTCCAGTTGTTGCAGATGTCTTGAGAGGTACATACCAAATGGGGTGTTGTATTCTATAATGGGTCTAATGAGGGATGAGTACAGTGGGACAATGACCTCCTTTTTTCTGGATGAAAAGCCCTTCGTGATGAGGTGTGCCACATAGAAGGATTTCCTGACTGTTGTGGCGATGTGGTTATCGAAGGTGAGACCACTGTCCACCTGTGTCCCTAAGTCTCTTATCACACTTTCTGTGTTTAGTGTACTGACACCTATATGGTAATTCATGGATACATGTTTTTCCCAAAGGGATAACAATACATTTCTTGGCATTGAGCTTGAGCCCATGGCTCTGGCACCAAGCATCTGTTTCTGTAAGGCCCTTTTGTAGAGTATCCACATCATTTGGGGATTCAATAATGGCTCCCAGTTTGCAGTCATCTGCAAACTTTGTTAGCCAGAGTCCCTTAGTGTTGACCTGTACTTCAGAGAAGTAGATGCCAAACAAGAGCGGCCCCAGGACTGAACCCTGAGGTACTCCACTTGTCACTTGTCTGGAGCTGGATTTGGAGTCGGCTACTTTTACAGTGTGGGTTCTATCAGTAAGCCATTTAGCAACCCATTGGGTGACATAGGGATTAATGCCCAACTTAGTAAGTTTATCTATGATTCCAGAGTGGGGGATGGTGTCAAAGGCCTTGGCATGGTCTAGATAGGCTGTGTGGACCACCTTACCCTTGTCCATGGCTCTGGAGATGGATTCAAAGAAGTCAATCAGGTTCAGGAGACAAGATCGGCCCTTCACAAACCCAAACTGGGTGGGGTCCAGTGTTTGAAGGTTGCCAATGTCTTTGTTTATAAGTTCCATGATAATACGCTCCATGGCCTTGCAGATAAGGCTTGTCAGACTGATGGGACGGTAGTTTCCGGGATCCAAGGTGGATCCCCCCTTGTGGATTGGGATGACTGTAGCTCTGCGCCACTCAGTGGGCACGAAACCTGATGTGAAACAGCCATGAACCATACCCACTAGGGGGAGACGTATACCAGTTCTGCCCATCACACATGGGGAGGAAATGCTCCACACAGGATGTACATCCCTCAATGGTGATGTCAGACCATATAGTGGATCCACTGGTAATCCACATCCTGCACCCAACACTGGCATGGGAGACCTACGTGAGGACCTCTCCACAGCAAACCACACACATCATACGACCGGTGTGGTACCCTACAAGTCCACCATGCCAGTGGTGAACACAGGCCGCACTGCCAACTCCCTTACGAATGCCTTCTCTGAGCACACACAGGGATGTCTGCACCAAGCGATCATGATAACATCAGGACCTTGTCCACCAAAGGTAGGCACAGGGTCTGGTGGACCACAGCCACTGACAAACTGTACATCAACAGTTGGAGCTAATACATGACACAGCAATATCAGTACCTGGGAAGCCATCACCCATTCATACCGGCGTCAACATACGGCCACACATACAATCATCCAAGGCCGCTTGTGGGAGTGGTACTGCAGAGGGCACATGAGACAACCATAGGGCCTTCCTTAACTGTGGTAGGGACATGGGTGGGAGCACAGACATGGCCGGAAATGATCCAGAATGGTACAACGGTCACTGCACCCACAGACATTGTCAACAAACCAGCGGACATGTTCCATGCATACATCCACCCCCCACCCCAAGAGGGGACATATCCATCCCACCACAGTCTAGCCTCTGAAACATCTCATATGCCCTGGAGTGATCTGATATCTGTTAGGCGGTTAACACAGCACCAATGGGCCCCGATGGTGTCCCTGGCTGTGTGCTACCCAACCTCATTGAGGCCCTCGCCCCACACATAAGGCCACTGTCTCATGTTAGCCTTACTACGGGCTAGGTCCCCGCTGGATGGCATATGGCATCTGTGGTCCCACTATGCCAGGGTAGTGCTCTTATGGACTGCAGACATTACCGCCCTATCAGCTTGACAAGCCTTGTCTGCAAAGATGCGGGGAGGTCCATACAGGTGCCCATGAATACAGACAGTGGTGTACAGCCAATACCGGAACATACCCACAACAACTTAGTCAAGGGCACATCCTGCCTCCCAAACCTGCTCGTCCTGTCTGGAGCAGTCACCAAGGCCATTGATGGGGGTAGGTCGGTTTGTACACACTACCATGACCTGCTGGGAGCATTCACAACGCACTCCACGTGGGTCTCATGGAAAGGCTCGCCAGCGTACATGTGGGGACATAAGTCACACGATGGTTCTCAGAATGGTTGGAGGTCACACCACACAGGGTTTGTGTTCCTGGTGCCGTGTCAGACTAAAAGCTGGTCTCGAGTGGAGGCCCACAGGGCTGAGTCCTGGGCCCCCTGCCGTTCGGCATTCGACCTTACAATGTGCATGCCAACATAGGGAGATTGTGGCAGACAAGTTATGCAGATGACTGCACACCGGCCACCATACCCAACACCCCATCTGACACGGACATCCACCTAGGGCGTCATACACATGGATAACTGGTGCGAGCCATGGCCTGCTGCTACATGCCAGAGAAGGTGCAGACCTACCCAGTGTGAAGGACATGTTTGCCCCAACGTAACATGTAGGTGGTAAGCCATTCAACATGGTGGACGTGTTCATGGAAATGGGTACCACACCTGTCAGTAACCTCTGTCAACACACACAATGCCAATGTGGGTGGGAAGACATTCCACTGTGGCCACCTGGTCTGGAAGGAATCACATCCACATCACGGGTGTTCATTGTACCCCTGTACACATCACACACCACAGCAATGATTGCGTACAATGGCACATGTGGGCTGTACCTAACCTGACACCTGCAGCACTCGGAAGGACCACAAACGTTCCACAAGGCGGGGATAAAGGTGCTGGGACATGTGTCACACACTGCCCGACCAAGGGGACTCCGGCTGTATACCTTCCCAGCACGTCTGCTCTGTGGTGATCTGTGCCTGACATACACGGCCATGTCCAACCTGGGTGATATGGACATGTTCCACCCCCTAGGCTCCGGGCAAACACGGCCACAGAAGCAACTTACAGACACCTCACCACAAAGATGACTAGGACATGCTGGGGGAACAGGGTCAACAGCCAGAGACCCCCTACAACACGGAGAGGATTGCCAGCCCATGTGAAGCAGAGGCTCTGACTGCCTTTGTCCAGGAGTAATCATGACGTGTGGATGTGTGATCATCAGTATGCACCAGGCATCATCTCTGTGTCAGTGCTGGACAGGGGACAGGAGACTGATGGATGTGGTACCCTCATCCTAAGGGGTGTTAGCAGCCACACGCAGTCTTGCTAGGTTTACACATGCTGTAGGGCACATAGCCTGGTATGTACATGTGCACCTATGTACCTATGTAGGGGTCCATGCCGGTTGCGGGTACCTGTGCTATGCTGATATTGCCAGATGTGCCTGTGGGTACCCCACGACTACACGTGGGGAACTGATAACAGTGCTCCCAGTGGGCACATGCAAGTACACCATAAGTGGCATATGGGTTAACTGAACCAATATGGTGCTACACATGTAACCAACACGCATACTGTGTACACAGAACACTGAATGCTGCACCTGCACTACATGGTATGTCTGCTGCATGATGTCAGTGCATGAACCACATCACATACGCACCTGTCACCTGCCATACACAGCCACCACAACATACACATCACATACTATGCAGACACAGGTATCACATACACCTCTCACTATGTTGTCCACCCTGTGCATCAGAATATATTTGCATAACCATGCACGGATGGTGTAGCTCACGGTTCTGTGGCAGAGACTTCATCATATGCACAGGGTGATATGTGTGCCACAGGCATAGGCTGTACCAATGGATGACATCATGTGTGTGTGTAAGAGCCTGTGCATTTACTGGGCATGACTGTGCAGAATGCATGTGGATGTGGTGGAGCCCTACAGTTGTGTTTGCTGTGTGTGGGTATGTGTGTACACAGTTCAGTCATCTGTGATGCCTACACGGGGTATACTTGGCAGCCCCAGACTGTACAGTGCAGGTGGTATGGCTCACTGTGTCCGCCTGCGGCGACGTGACCCGTGCCTGCCTGGGGTCGCACGGGCACTACCGGGTGGAGGTATAGAGTGGCCACTCTCCGATGACACATGTCCGCTGGAAACGTGTCCACGCCGGGGCCGTCCAGGGCCACGTCCACGTGGCCTGCTGTGTCCTGGTGTGGTTGGTGTAGTAGCAGCTGCACTGCTGCTGCTACCAGCATTGTGTGGGTGGGCATGGGAGGTGACACGCACATGTTGACCTGTACTTGGTGGTGTTACTGGCCCATGCCCATGTGCCCTATGCCTCACCCCTACCATGTGTTCCAGCATGGACAGCTCATGCTCGCGGATGGCCATGCCTCGGTCGAGGATCCCAGCCATCTCACCCAATCTCCTATCCAGAACATCGGCAAGATGCTGTTGGGCATTCGCCAATGACTGGATGTTCTCATTTAAGGAACAGATTGCGGACCTCTGCAGCCTCTGCCCTTCCTGGTTCTGCCATTCAGCACGTGCCTGCGCCGCCATTACAGTCTGGAACATGCGTCTGGTTATACCAGCTGCTGCACCCTGTACGGCAGGTGTATGTCTAGCAGTGCTCCTCCTACGAGCAGCACCTGCCACATGCCTGTGTGGCACTCCACCAGTCATTACACTGGCAACGTCGTGTGTACCCGCACCTTCTGCAGCCACCACACATTCCTGCTCGGTGCCAACAGACGCTGACTGTCCATCATCTATGGGCAATGTTGTTGGGGTATGTGTCGGCATCTGAACCGTGTGCGGGGATGAAGGGGACGTAAGTGTGATGTTCTCCAATGGCACAGTGTCTGCCTGTGACGACCCTGCCTGTGCCTCATGCACATGGTCATCACCACTAGTATCTGTGGGGACACTAGCATCAGATGGACCGCAGGAGGGGAACGCACCTACAGCACCTGTCAATACAAAGACATACCGTGAGTTACATTACAGACACGCAGACACACACACAGCCACACACACACACACACACACACACACACACACACACACACACACACATGTGGACACACACACGCTGACACACACACGTGGACACACACACATGCAGACACATCATGCATGTGATATTGCAGGTGGCATGCAGCATTCCCACACCACAGCCCAGTGAATGCAGCCCAGACATTAATAGTGGCAGTATGCATACTGCCCTGGAGTGCACACTACAACAGGCAGGTGTCTTTTAGTAGGCATGCAGTACACACATTCATGGTAGTTTGCATGCATCACCGTGATACACCGTGTGGCCACGGGCAAGTTAACAGTACACATGGCTGCTGTCACTATGTCATGTACACCGTAAACATGTGCGGTATCATGTGGACATGTGACGATGGTGTCCCACCACATGCACCACATCACAACGGATGTCACAGTGCAGTGTTATGTGTACAGTCTACAGATACAATGCATGTGTAACACAGAAGTCTGTGCAGGTGTGGTTGGTGTGAGCTGTGTACATAACTGTACAGTGTGGAGTACGGGCACTGTGCCACTGCACGGTAGCAGGACACAGGTATGTTTCTGTGCGATGCGTGACCTGGACGCATTACATTGCCATTTCTGGAAGTCAGTTCAGCTGCTCAGCAGCCCGTATATGGTGGACATTGGTGGCACCTCTAGTGGCTGCAGACAGGCATTCCATTTCACTGGTGTACCACATCGGATGTCCAGGGGGTCCACTACAGTGATGAGCCCACTATGTGTGGACAGGGTGCAACGGTGACTACCCACTGCGGATGTACTGTGTGGCAACATGCCTGTAGGTATCACCCATGGCCTTGTTTGTCTGGGTCATCGACAATTGTGTGTGATGGACATCGTGCACACGGCCCTGTCGTGGCCCATGTGACATACAACCATACTACTCTGTAAAGGCTTGCAGCCGAGGCGCTAGGAGAGGAGAGACAACTAAAAGGTTTTTATTAAATTCTTATTTTGGAAAGTAGAGCTGTTTTCACTGGTCTTTTGTGTGGTTTCAGAATACAACCGTACTAGTCTGAGGTGTCACATTCCCTACGGCTATGCAGACATTGTGGATGTCTGCTATGTCATGCATAGGTCATGTCATGGTGTGACAATGTTGCAGACAGACATCCACGTGCATGGGACATGTCATGTGCCATGTCACAACGTGTGCACCCAATGCAGGGGCATAGGTCACAGTGGTAACACCTGTGCTCTGGCCAGATCACGGCTCACTATGTGGTACTGTGTGCATACTGCAGAGGCATACCAATGCATACTACACATGCAGCCATTGTGGAACACCTACACCATTGTATGCATAGCTGACTGCACATATCACACCAATAGGTTATGTGGTGTCATGCCACTCTATACTAACGGTTGCATCTACTGTACATGGGTGGTGTGTGTGTCGGGTGGTGCAACCTGTATACCATGACTGGGGCACACCCAGGTGTGCATGTCATACCTGGACACATGGGGAATATCAATACACCGTATCATGCCTTTTACTAGCGACAGACTTACCTGCGACAGACCCTTGTCTTTGCGACACGCCAGACGTACCTGGATAGGGATGACACAAAGGTATACACATTATCCATTACTATCACTACAGTGAGCACTGTGCATGTCACATCATGCACCTGTGTGTTAGCATGTGCTATGCACATGTCTGCTAACACAACATAGCATACTGTAGTATGCATCTTGTGTGGCCATATACCTGGCATGTGTCGCTATATTATGTGTTGTACTGTGACACCCACTCCTACGTCGCTTATCATACAAACATGCAACACTGACTTACCTGGCAGCTCCGAGCTCATTGTTTGGGAGACACCCACCTCCATGATGGATGCGAGGGTTTCAGCGTGTTGTTCCATGGGTGTCCCCAGACTGGCCAGGAGCTCCTCCGTGGCTGTGAGTGGGGGCTGGGTCTGTGGCCCACCACCTGTCCCACCTTGTTGTCTGGCGATTGCAGCGGCACGCTGTCTTACATGCCGGATTAGGTCTGTGCAGTGCCTGAGGATCTGTTGATATGTGCGGTTGTGGCCGCCCAGGCTGTTCACCCTCCTGCGCATATCCTGCCACATCTCCTCACGTTGTTGTGCCTGCAGTGGCACATGGCTAAATAAGATGTCATAATTGTCGTGTAACAATGGTATGATTACCTCGTCTTCTTGTCGGCTAAAGGCAGGCAGTCGGGAACATGGCATTATCTGTAAGACATAATGATGGTGGCAGGTCACATTTACACTGCTGTGCTGGCATACTGCTGGGAATACATTGCTATGACATGTACAACATCTGCACAGTAATCTCTGCAAGGCATCATGGCAGCGACACAGCCAATGTGTTGCCGTCACACCATTGAGCAGTGGGTGTCATATCATATCTGTGTGCCACCTCATCACACTGTACACACACCATGTTGATGTTAGCCTGCTGTGGACATGTGTACCTGTCTACGCCTGTGTCCATATCAGTTGGCACGGGTCCCCATGTGACGACAGTTCTACTGTTCACCTGGATGCTGTCTATATGTCAATAGACATCACGTACGTGGCCATTATGAACATCAGCAGTGGCACTGTACACATACACATGGACACCTGCACATGCATGTGTTGTGCCATGTACATCCACACAGCACTGTATGGGTGTTGGACAACTTGCCACGGCTCACCTGTGTTGCACATGTGATACACATGGGACAATGTGTAACCATGCCACATTAGCAGGGAAGGTCCTGCATAGCATGTACACACGCACATTGTCCACAGCAGCACACAGCACCTGTAACACCACAGGGTGCATCACCGTAACATTACTGCTGTGTATGGTTGATAGTGACAGTGCCTTTTGTCCATCGCACCAGGTAGGACTGTGATAGCACATGCAGCCTTGCTGGGCAGGGCTGCATGGTATGGCAGGGTATGCCACATACATGGCACTGGGATGTGATCCACCTGGGGGGTAATGATATTGGCAGGGTGGCTGTCCATTCCATATGTCATTGCTATGTGTATTTGGATATTACACATGTCTATCACCATGGTGTGGACACTGGCCTTATGCAAGGTAGGCTGCACGCTGCTTGGTGGGGGTGTCTGGTGCATGCAGGTATCACACACCCATGCATACACTGTAACCCTGACAGGTGCTATGTGCTGCGATATTGATCTACACAGTGCTGTATGTGGCCACACACTGCTATCCCGTGCACATGGATGGTTGCCTGGACTGACGTGGGTACCACATATGTCTACATCCAGTGCCTGCTGCCACCCCCATGTCTGCTGGTGCACTACACACCGCCATCCCTCCCTCTGGAAACATGGTGTTGGGCACAGCATAGGTATCCATGTATGGGGACAGGGATGTTCACATAGCAGGGTCACTGATGGTATCGTCGATCTAACCATACACATATGACGCACCCGTCACACATACAACCCATTCATTATGTTGGTAAGAACAGTGACACAGCTATACTGCTACGCCGGAGACATTCACAGGCGTACATACACAGATGCATGCACGTCCAGCTTTGGCATGGCCTGGACTATTCGTGTGGTTCGGCACATAACGTGTTTGAGTGTGGCTGGCGCAGACCTACTGTGCACATGTCTACACAGTCAGCCTGTTCTACAGTAGGCATCGGTGATGTGCTGTGCACATATCATATCTGCACATTTTGTTGGTGTCTGTCTATCCATGGGCCAGTGGTGGGACACACAGGGCTATTGTTGAACATATCTGCATGCAACCCTGTACTGCTGTACTGCTAGCTTCTCAGGTGCTAATGTGTCATAGACATGCACACCATACCCACGCATGTGGTAGTGGGTTGCCACCCGTACCCATCTCCTCTTGTGGGTTGCTATCATCCCACACCCTCTTTGTATTGTATGTTCAGGCTATGCACCTGTGTGGGGCTTGTGGGCATGCAATGCAGTACTATGTGCCTTTGCACCCATCGCAGAACAAGTCATACAGGTACACTGGTGGCCATACACTGCACAGCTCTATGTTGGCACATCACATGTTGTACACACATAACACATCTCCTGTGGGACATGGTCAAATGTCCAGGCATGTCCATCAGTCACATGCCACTACTACCCCTACATGACGGCTATGCGGGACATGTGGCGGTACAGCAACTGTCACATGTGCACGTACAATGCCCCCCTACCTGCATCACGTGGTACTGCCTGTGGGGCATGTGCGTCTGCACCCATGCTATGGCCATAGATGACAGTTGTACATCGATATGTGCAACATACCTCATTGGGAGTTCTCATGTGCACATGTTCAACATGTCAACGCATTGTTTGTGTCTGTCAGACAGTCATTGTTGTGCATGGTTTACATGGCAGCCATGGCGTACTGTGTGTGATTCCAAGTACTTCATTGGGCTACCAGCATTGTACATTATCACGGCACATTCCAGCCATCACGTAGCCATCCTAGATGACAGTGGGAGGTGTTCTGCCATGTGCACATATGTCACACAGAACGAGGGTGACTGACACACATTCTCAGGACAGGGTTCTGACTGCTGTGGATGTGTGTGATGCTGTCGTCGACCATGACTGCACCAGATGGTGTCATCTGGATGTGTAACATTCACAACACACACCTACCTTCACGTAGCAACACATCATCCACAAGGATGGACATCCCTGCATGAACACTGTATGCAGTATGTCTGTATGACCACTGCATGCACCACTGGTAGCCACCAGCATGGCTGCCAACAGCAGCAGTGTGTATCCTGTGTGAACATGGGTTACACCATTCACAACACACCTGTGTCAGATGGCCCTGTTGTGTGTCACAGTGCAATTCCACACATCATGTAACAGTATGCATCATGCACCGGTATGTTGCAGACATGTGAACGGCTGTGCAAGTCAACATATGCACACATGACACATCACCTGGTGCAACATGTCTGTCTTACCACATGCTATTGTGACCACCCTGTGATGACATTGTACAGGCTACGTGGACTGGGACATCTGATGGCTCAATGGTGTATTCACCCTCTGGGTGTGTGTCTAGCCAAGTGTACAGTAGGCAGTGGTCTGCACACGGGGATACTGTACATTTGCCTACTCTGTCACTGCGACTGTTGACTATGGTCATACTGTACTTATGCAGGCATGTGGTATTGATCCAGTATGACAGTCATGCTCAACCACAGTACTGTGGCACTCATGACCTGCGGACATCTGCCTAGGGTGTGGGGCCCACATGTACATCTTCACATGCTATGCTGCCTCTGCAGCGGTGTCACATGTCTGTCGCCAGCAGGGCTGTCACAGGCAGGCACGGCATGCAGTGATGTGTGACAATGCTTGCACCCTCCACTGTGCTGTACACAAGCACTGCACACACAGTAAGGCATGCCTGACATTAATCTGTGGTGCCTGGGACCTGCCTCCATGATCTACAGAGCACACCTGCCAGTCCAGATTGTACACAGATCATACCTCCCAGGCACATACCTGGACTGCAACACACACAGGTGAGTGGATCCCACATCACACAGTGATTTACACACATACTGTATGTTTTTCTAAGACAAATGCATCATAGGTACTCCATGTTTGGATACCCATGTTTGTGACCGCTAGACACATTGTGACACGTGACGGTGAGTACACTGTACACCACAGGTTACATGCTGGCTGTGTTATCATACTGTACTTTGCACCTCGGACAGTTGCTACTGCCATGTGCTGACAGCAACACGCACTTCCCTAGTATGGACTCCCATGTACCCACACATGCTTGGCCATGCACTACACATAGCTGGGTGACACATTAAACAAGACATACCATACCTACACTACCCTCGGCATGCACCATACCTCCATGTGTCTGTGTGCTATACCTACAGACATCCCCCCTCTGGTTGATGAACATATATGCTTTGCGGCCCTGCTAGCCACACCCTGGACACACACCCATTGCAGCATACATGGTACATGTGCTCAACAGCCGGTACTACCGACATCTGCTGACAGGGGTAGTTAATGGCATGGCACCCCGGCAGCCGGACAGTATACATGACTATGCTGACACATATCACAATGCACTTCCGCTACATGTACGCACTGGTAGGGACCATGCTAGTCCACACAGAGACATGGTGGTACTGGCCTTTTCACAGATGCCACGGTGGTATGCATGTTCCATGCACATGTGCTGTATGGGCACATGTGCAGGCTGTTGCACGGTGGGTATGTTCAAATGTGTGTGGTGCATCACTTGACAGTCATGGTGTGTCCTCGTGGTCCATCACATACTCCACAGCTAGCTACCTACACATGACCACCATACTTTGCAGTGTGAGCCCTCACGCAGTGTGGTGGTATGTCTGTGTTGTTCGGCTACATCCACATTCAATGTAGCATACGACAGTCACCCAGGCATTGCCGACAGAGATGTTGTTGGCAACATGCCAGCCAATGGGATACCTACCAATAATACACACTCTCACTCACTACAGGGTTCCAATCCATACATGGACATTGCATTGTCCCTGTGGACACATACATGGTACTGCCATGCACACATTATGTCCTAGGACACTGTCCCAATGTCACCTCCAATCTCCCTAGCTGTTATATCCCGCCAAACTGGTTGTTATGTGTCTCTGCAGCAGCCCACTGAATTAACTGCTAGCCCATTCATGGACGTTGTGTACCTTGACCACCACACCACCGCATCTATCACACTACACATGGATGGTAGTGCATTGCACGTGTGGGACTGCATTCATACAGACATGACTGCACCATTCAGTATGGCACTGGGGCACATCCTCACATCCATGCTTCACACACTCATTGACGACTTCCATGCCTTTACTGGCACCCTTGTTGGGCCTCTGTGTGCCACAGCACACCACATCCACATGATGGCCACCTGTCATACCATTGCATGGGTGGTTGGTGTGGTACAGAGGGTAACGGATCAGACATTATCCCCACATTGCCCTTCAGCACCATTCCACATTCTGGTATTGGCAATGTACACATCTACCATCACATCATACCCTGTGTCTCAGGATGTTAGGCTATGTGACTCCTGGACAGGTCACACAGTGGTGCAAGCATATCATGCTACCTATGACATGTAAGGTACATGTGGCATTACACAGTCCTCAGTCATGTGGCCCCTCATGTTCACTATTTGCTTACATACACAACATGCTGTCACAGAGTAATGTCCATGCCTACATATCCCACATCTACATACCTGGCAGCATTCTAGCTCCACCAGCTCATACTGCTAACAACCATACAGGTGTCGGTGTGGCAGATATATCGTGTAGATGTCATTGCGTCAGATAGATCACACATGGTGCATACACATCACCTTTGCATAGCGACAGTCATCCACTGGGTATCACATGGATACTGTCCCTATACATGCATATCACATTGTACATGGTTGCTGTACACACACATGCCCCACATGGTGCTGTGTTGCCATATTCCACTGTGGTGTGGGTACACATCTGCAGGGCCACACATATCTGGACTGTGTGTGTTGCTGGGACATTGGTAGCCTTTGTACTTGTGCCATACACACATCTACACACGGGCAGGGTTACTATAACACATTCGTGGTGTGCCTTCCACAATGGCTACACCTTTCCATGTCACAGTATGGTCTTGCCGTGATGTATACCAGGCTCAGACAGTTTACATATGCAGATGACAGACGGGGAACACATCTGTACTCATCTGCATACCACTTACACAGGGGTGTCATCTACTCTGCCATGGGCCATGTCCCCCGCATTACTGATGCATGTAGTACTCCTACATGGCGTTTGCAGTGGGCAGGGTGAATGAAGCACTCATGCATATGTGCACACAAGCTACATTGATTAGCCTGGGCTTCTGTTTACCTACGCAGACTAGACACACACCATGCTGTAGAAAATAGGTCCTGTGCACATCCCACAGGGACACACTGTGGCACTGGTCTTCTGATAGCTCCCTTGCTGATAGGGTGACACATACACATGGGACCACCACAACAGCAGTACTGTGTAGACATGCAGTTGACATCCACCTTTGCTGTTCAGTGGACAGTACCATGGGGGGGGTGACACGACTGTGTACATTGCACATGTGTTTACACATGGACCTGCCAGACATCATTGTTGCACACATTGCAACTGCTACAGATAGCTTGGACATGGTTACTTGATGTTCCTTCCATTTCGGGTGGCTATTCTGCTACTACTCTGTCCCATATGTGCAGGCCATACATATCCTGTTAATGTACATAACACTAGGCCATACCTCCATCATGCATGCTATGCCTGTGATACTGTGTATAATGTCTGAACGTATCCATCATGATAGCTTTACATTACACATACTTGACATGGTCACCCCTACTACGAGGCATACGTGCACGTCGTGCACACATTACGTATGACATTGACGATATCTGCCCATACACATGTGTGCTGTGACACTATACATACATGTCCTATCCCCTGCTGTGGCACTTCATTGTTGGACATCCACTGCCAGCATCAGCGTGGGTGGTGGCATTGTTCTGTGTTTTAAATCACTATGGCACCCCTTGGGTTATCCCAGCTGTGTACATGATGTCCCACTGCTGTGCACACGGTGTCCACAGTCGTTGGTATGCTCAGCGGGTTAACACTACATAACCACCTTTCACCACTCTCTGCTTTATGGACAGGTATCTTTACTGACAAACACCGTTCACATACAGTGCAGATTCGTCATACATATCATGCGTTACACACCAGTACATCTCGTGGGTTCTACATACCTTTCCTGTATTGCTTTCCGTATTCCGTTTGAGTATCGCTACTCACAAGTGATCGGCTCTTGTAGGAATAACGTCTTTGTTCGGTATGAACATACAGTTTGACTATCCTGGGAGTCTTCCTTATATCCGTCGTCACCTGCGGCATGTGGGTTCATCACACCAATAGCTGTTCCTCGGTGTGTACTTATGCGCATATCACCTGTGCATCTCCTCCATTCGTACGGTACTCGTCGGAACTAGGGCATGGTTCATTCATCGTCTGAGCGTTGGTTATCTGCACTACCTTCGTGGGGATGGTATGTATTGTGTTATGTTATGTGTGACTGCAACCGCTATGTGTGGCGTCAGGTACATTTCGCTGTGGTGTTAGCCGTGGATTGTGTGTGTTGGGTATGGTATTATGTTCCACATGTGGGTGTCCGTGTCCTGCCGGCATCTGTCGATGGCGTTTTGCATTCTGATGTGTAACATAGCTCTTGTATTCCTGTACACAACGGATGCAGGTATGCATCCGCTGCTGATACTGTTTCCCACGCGTGATGTTGCGGGTATGCCGCTGTCATTAACTGCCTGTATGTTTTTGCTGCTATTTCGGCTTGTATCCCTTTGATATGTGCGATGGGGTATATCGGCTGTGGGTGACGGGTACGGGTTGTGGGCCTTGCATTTGTACATACACGGTATGCTTGTGTGTGTGCTCCATCCCTGCCTGGGGAGCTGCAAGTTACCTGTCTGTTGTTCGAGGAGTGTAGGTTTTGTTGATGTCGTCTGCTGTCGGTACCGCCTGCTTGTGTGCTTCCTGCATGTATTCCTCCGTCACATCGGTAGTATATCTGCAGCTGTTCGGACGTGCCGACTATCCCTTGGCATTTTGTCACGGATATTTATGGTCATTGTGGTCCTGTAGTTGGGACGGCCTGTATGCTACCGGTTGCTACCTGTTCGGGTGGCGATTGCTTGTTTAACACTCGTAGAACACACAGCGGTGTTTACGGGACGATACATGTCCACGATCGGTGCCGGGGTAGCACATGCGTATTTCCACGGTACATAACTATTGCTGCGTAACGTTGCCGATGTATCGTATTGGAATTAACATGTCGGCGCCATACATACGGTGATGGTTTGTACATGCGTCCTTTGCATCTCATGCTGGCTATACTCCTGTGGTACATTCTGGGACATTTTCGCTTTGCATCGTTTTACGTCGCCACGCGCCTAGCCAGTGAGGAGCTCTCAGTACTACTTTGTGGGTACTGCTATACATACGCCTGTGGTTCCTATACTGTATGCCTACACATGTTATTCCACTCCGCCTGTCACATGTCACCTACATACACATTTTACAGTGTCACACACATTACACTGGCACAGCGGAACACACGACACCCTCACCTCACACATGCACATACTGCCGCTTTCGCAGGGACGGTTGCACACAGTACCTACGTTGACCACATCGCCGCCGGCGGTGTCTACCTCCGCCCTCATATCCTAAGAATATTACACGCACATGTCCTGTTACTGTATCGTGGCCTGGCGATCATCCCGAATGGCGAATATGCATTTAGGTGGGTTGACCTTTCCATGGGTGGCGTTCCCTGCTCTGTCCACCCTCCCGGATAGTCGGGTTGTCGTTCAGTATGTTTAGTATGTTGAGAGTTCGCGTCTTACTTCTCTGTAACCTTGCATCCCTGTGATTCCCTGTTTAACTTGTTGTACTTTATATCTGTGTATGTGTACATATATTTCTACGTGTGTAATGATATCTATCTCCATATCTGTGTATGCACATATGTACATATGTAGACACCTTGCGCAAAACGTGGCAGCATACGGCTACGCCGTCTGCTGTCGGACCCGCGTGCGGTTGAGGTGTTGGCGTTCCATGCTCCGCTGGCTGTTGGTTGTGCAGTGTTTGGGTGCTACCTATGTTGGAGTCACACATGGGACCGCCCATACGGTACACATTACGGGCGGACATGTTTGTGTGCCGTCCATTTCACTGTGTGTGCAGGTAGGGAGGTGTCAGTCCATGGGGCCTACGCTGTCAGAGTATGTGCTATATGTTTCCTCTTTGCCAAGGCATAGGCATATTGGGTACACCTCCGTCTGCCTACTGGGGCTGGCACAGTGTGTTCATGGCGCTGAACGCCCTGTGCCTGTGCTTGCCTTGGCAGTTGTGGTGGGCTTGGTGGCCCTCCACCATTATGTCCCTGCAGCAGCTGTTTCCGCAGGATCATATTATGTAGCATAGCACATACTATGAATATGTGGGCACATGTGCCTGGAGAGTACTGCAAGGCTCCACCGGATGTATCCAAGCACCGGAACCGTGATTTCAACATCCCAA
Source organism: Protopterus annectens (assembly GCF_019279795.1). NCBI lineage: Eukaryota > Metazoa > Chordata > Ceratodontiformes > Protopteridae > Protopterus > Protopterus annectens. Next base: position 384,090,511 of record NC_056744.1, read on the forward strand.
ACACACGCTCTATGATTATTCTGGTTTGTGCGTGTGCCTCATTATGGCGTTCTTGCATGTGTGTGTGTGCATTTCTGATGGGTGTCATCATCCACGGCTCCAATGCGTAGCCAGCATTCCCCACAAGGTGACCTTGTGTGATGTCCCCCCTGGCGAATACCTGATACAGCTGTGAGGCATGCCAGATATGGGAGTCGTGGTAGCTTCCAGGGCTGCCAGCACACACATCCATGATAATGCCCTGCGCATTGCACATGACCTGGCAATTGATGGAGGGGAATCCCTTGCGGTTTATGTAGCGTCTACCCTGCTCACCGGGTGGTGACTTGATTTCTATGTGCGTACAGTCTATCGCACCCAGTACCTCCGGGTATTGTGCCACACGGTGGAAGTGGCGCATATTGCTAGCCAGCTCCTCCTGAGATCTGGGGAAGTATATATACTCATTGGCATGTTGTAACATGGCATCCAGAAACTGGTGTAGTACCCTGGATGCTGATGCCTGTGAGATGCCCATTATATCCCCGGTTGGCCTTTGAAAGGTACCTGTTGCCAGTATTCGCAAGCTTACACATACCTTTGTGTCCACTGGGATGGGCTCCCCTCTGTTGTCTCTTGTTCTCAGGCGTGGCCGGCACAGCTCAACTATTTGCTGTAACGTGTCCCTGTCCACCCTGTAACGCTCTACTATTTCCAGGTCTTGCAGCCCTTGGTAAGTCACCCTTGGTCTGAACACTCTCCTTCTCCTCTGAGGCCTCCGGTAGTTGTCAGCACCCTCCTCCGCAACTCCGTCTGTCTCTAACACATGCCGATGCATCACGGCCACGGCAGCACCCAACATATACATTTTAAAAGTTCCCCGTGTGTTTACACCGTAAGGCTCAGCGTTTGGGAATTCGCGCTGTGTGTTGTGTGCATTCCCACTTTATAGTGTTGTGCTGTACACCCGGTGATGTCATTGGGTGTGTCTCTGCTGCCGTATCTGTGGGTTATCTTCCGTGTTTTACCGTTGGCACTGCAACGCTGTTGCCTTTGGTGTTACATTACACTTGCCTGCATTGGTTTAGCTTTACACCTTACTTTACTGTTTCTGCACGTTGCACCTACTATTTACGGGAGTGCATCCTGCAGGCACATGGCATCTCATGGATGTTGTCTGCCGCCGTTATGCTAACTCTCTCCTTGGCTGTGCTGTATCGGTTCTTCGCTCTTTGCATTTCTGCAATATCCCCTACTTTCTTTGCATTCATATGCCTCCCCTTTCCCGTTTTGCAGGTTTCTGCATGCAGAGTTGTCAGCTGCCGCCGATTGCCCTTTGTGGGTTGATTGGTGTTAATTGCTCATTACGACTCCAATTACACTGCTTCCGCATTTCCTCATATTCTCCGCATCACCTTCCTGTATCCATGGTTGTTGACGGGGCGGCCGTCACATGACTGGTTTGGGGAACGTAGTCATCCTCGTGCACATGCATCTGTGCACGTATTGTGTACTCTCAGCGCATCTATTTCCTCACACGCCGGTCCTGATGCTGTGATGTGCATTGTACAGCCCAGGTTTGCTGGCCTCCAATGTGCTTCCTCCTACAGTGGCACACCCCTCTGCGATTGACAGGTATTCCCTCTAGGCCACTCCTCGGTGTATTACCGCTGCGCCGTTTGGTGCAGCCTTACGCCGGCGGGGGTTTTGCGATTCAGTATTATCTGCCTCATTTGCATGGCATTGACTACTAATACATGGTTACGGCGCCAGACACCACCGCCACTCCTTGGCAACCCTTGGGCTGTGGTTGTGGCTTTCCATTCATACTATGGTGTATTGTGGCTGTGATGCTGATGTGTCTTATACTGCTCTTTTATGACATTGTCATATTACTTCATTGTTCCTCACCTTCCGCGGACATGTCCTGGGGTTCTGCTGTGGTTTTTGCGTACATAACATTTATGTCGTTATTTACATTTTCTGCATGTTTTCTTTTGACATTCTCGGTTTCTTTCCCCATTGCCATGTTGCACCAGTATGACACCTGACATTGGCAGCCTTCCGTTACTCCTATGTCATGTTTGGATATATGTAAACCGTTTTTTTTTGGTTTACATTGCCGTGCTGTTATGCTACGCCTGCGCCATTTCGTGAATCGCTACTTGCCTTCATTTGCATGGTGCAACACCGCACATGGGGTATTTAACATACCTACGCCGGAGGCGGCGCAACTCCGGCATACGCCGCTGATGCACGTGGGTTTGGATAGTACCTGAATCGCTCGGCAGCCATGTCTGGCATTGTGGCACCTACGCCATGCGTGCGCCTGGCGCAAGGTTCATGAATCCCGGGGAGAATCTATATTTTGAACTTCAGAAAATGGTGCGGTAACAATAAAATAATATCGCTTACAACTATGGCAAGGAGCAGTGACTCTTTTTTTGAAACCTTACCTTTTTTATAGCACTGTCCTACTCTAACTGGCTCTTTAAACTGCAACCTTTGTATATAAATTTAAGTACTTTGCATGCTAAATTCTTTAACTCTTCATTACCCCAAAGAATTTTCCAGTTGCTCTCCACAACTTTATTATTTCTAGAGTATCTACTGAATGAGACAAAATAAAACTTGTACGCCAATAATTTTAAATGGAGTTTCCAGAAATAAAACCTAATTTTGGAAAATCCAGGTTGGATGGTGCAGTGCTGCAGAGGTTAACACTGTTGCCTCACAGCAAGTGGTTCTCTGGTTTGATTCTCGGCTGGGGAACCTTCTGTGCGGAGTCTGCATTGTGTTTGTGTGGGGTTCCTCTGAGTGCTCTGGTTTCCTCCCGCATTACAAAGGCATTCATCTTGATAATTTCTCCTGGGCCTACACTGAAAATTGGCTCGTTCCAAGTCGGACTTTCCCAGTAAACAAATGTTAAATAACAGGTGGAAAATGCGACCATCTTTTAACTATTGCCACTGCTAATTCTGACAAGTAACCCCTTTCCAGAAAAAAATGTTGCAAAATATTTAATTCATGCAAAACTCTTTTTCCTCAGAAACAAGCCAATTTAATATCACGTGACTTACATTACATTACACTTTTCTCATTGTTTAGTAGATAGCAACTTATGATGCAAATAAGAATTTAAAAACAATTCTTTCCTATACAAAGTTGATTTAAATGTATTACTGTCATCTAGCTTGGTAATTAAAATGTCCAAATCACAAATGCTTTGGATATTATAAATAAAAGTGAAGCTTAAAAAGATGTAGTGTCATTTAATGAATCCATAAACGATTTCACCTCAGTCACATCACTCCACCGTAACAAAACAAATAATCAGTAAAACGGGAATAAAATATTACTTGTTCAAAATCAACTAATTTGTATAAACATGTCTCTTCTCACTTAGGCATAACAAGATCTGCAAAAAATGGGGACTATAGCAATCTCCATGGGTACCACCTGAAACTTTATGCTAACAATTATCTTCAAACATAAAAACTGTTTTCTAATACCAAATGTAAAAGAAAACATATTTTTTTACAGGTGGAGAAAGTCATTTCACTTAAAAAAAAAGTTCTAACCATGTCTGCTCCTTCTTCTATTGAAATTAACATATGCAACACTTCTATATCTATTGTAACTATTAAAACCTCAGTGAAATTTCGATCACAAGTAGTAGTACTTCTAATTTTTTTCCAAAATTGCTAAGACTGTAGTGAAGGACATTACATTTTTTTATTTTGTATTGGCTGCAAAATCATATCTAGAAATAAAGAAATAATGCTAATGGTTCCATTTTGAAAACATGAGCAGCTACTATGGGTCTCATACTAGGATTTATCCTGTCCTTATGGATCTTAGGTAACCCAAAATATTCTCTAATCTAGGGAACTGTACCTGAAAAAATTCATATAACTCTATTGTACATTCATGACTAACACAAAATACATTAAATAAGAATCATAAATTTGATAAACTCTAAACATATTCTCATTTTTAACTTCCTCATAGACTGTTGACTGGTTCAAAAGAGTGAATCTCAGTACCTGTCAGTACTATTCTAAACCAATAAAAATTCTTGCCACAACATGATTTCTCTCTCATGAACTTCTTGTAAGGCACATACTTATTGTACATTTTACAATTTATGACTTCTTTCAAAAGGAACCATGAGAGGGAGCTCTCGTCTCAATAATACATATACCTATACAAATACACAAACCCAAGAGAAGCATATGAAATTGTCATAGATCAATCAATTATATCACTAATACTATCAATAACAGTCAAAAAGGAGTCACTGCCAACCTAACAGAATTCTCTTTGTATTTATAAATATTATAAATCTTTTTACCTTAAACACCAAATGGAGATTCTGGCAAGCACTCTTGTGAATCCAAAATAAAAAACAAAAAAAGAAAGATGAATTTACTTCTCAGTCGGGAGCTTTATCCAGACCTTCTTCTCTTCGCTTCCTCCCGGGTCTCATTTGGGTCACCACCAATGAACTGCAAGGACCTTTTTTCTTTAACCTTATCTGTATGCTTCCACTGACCTTATTAAACAAAACACGTTTGCAAAACAGTCAGTTATTAATTCAGGAAAACATGCATTTTTTCCCATTTAAAAGGCAGTTTCAAATGCCAGACAGAGAGATATAGATTCCATATGACCCTGGGATGGACATCAAATGCCAGACAGAGAGATATAGATTCCATATGACCCTGGGATGGACACTACTGGACATTCAAAACAGACTTTTACAAAATTTTGAAAGCATATTTTTAACTTATCTGTTCCCTACCCAGTGACTGGACAGTAAAGCTTCAAATACTAGAATTGTGTAATTATTCGTAAGTTCTGATAGATGATACTGGAACTATTTTTTTCTGGTTGTTTTGGTAAATCTAAAGATGGACAGTTTTCTTTTTATCAGATAAGAAATAAAAAAAAACATAGGAAAAGTTAGCATTTCTGACAAAAATTCTTAATGAGCATTGCAATAGGGAGTACATTTTTTTCTAATAACTATAGTACATATAACTATTATGGCAGAATAATCTTTTCAAATGTATAGCCTAGCTTTGAATTTCATGTTAAAAGAGTATATAACTTATGTAGTTATAAGTTTGTGTATAAGAGTAGATGCATATTATTTTGTCAAACCTTTGGATGCATGACAAAATCATAACTGGAATATATAATGCCCCAGAAATAAAATGATAAATGCAAATTGACATACTAAATATAAAAGCAGAATGTACTTTAAAGCACTGGAGGGTCATTCAAATAAAAATATAAACAGAATATAGGCTTTGTTTTAAAATGGAATGGCACTATCTATCTATCTATCTATCTATCTATCTATCTATCTATCTATCTATCTATCTGTCTGTCTATCTATTTGTCTATCTATCTACATGGGTTCACCACCATTAGATGATTTTTGTTTAAATTGACCTCTGTATTGTTGACACACTCTATTCATCTATCTATCTATCTATCTATCTATCTATCTATCTATCTATCTATCTGTCTATCTATCTATCTATTTGTCTATCTATCTATCTACATGGGTTCACCACCATTAGATGATTTTTGTTTAAATTGACCTCTGTATTGTTGACACACTCTATTCATCTAACTGTCTATCTATCTATCTATCTATCTATCTATCTATCTATCTATCTATCTATCTGTCTATCTATCTATTTGTCTATCTATCTATCTACATGGGTTCACCACCATTAGATGATTTTTGTTTAAATTGACCTCTGTATTGTTGACACACTCTATTCATCTATCTATCTATCTATCTATCTATCTATCTATCTATCTATCTATCTATCTATCTATTTGTCTATCTATCTATCTACATGGGTTCACCACCATTAGATGATTTTTTGTTTAAATTGACCTCTGTATTGTTGACGCACTCTATTCAACAATACAGATGGCCAACACTTGCGCAAGATAGTACAATCCCTGGGGCTTTGGGAATGTACCCTTTCCATGGGGATTGTACAATCTCGGAGCTGGAATAAATTAGCAGGGGAGTGTGGGAAGTATGACCCCCATATGGGGGCAGGAGATCTTGTGCACATGCAAAAAAATCATTGTTTAAAAATGTGTATACTGTGAGAGATAGTCTTGCAGGAGGGGCAGAAGCATGTCAATGTCAATATGTCAACATTAGGGACGTTGACGTTTTATCAGTTCTGCCATTATCACTGTAGACACGCACACAAGCACACACATACTTACATCTATATATATCTCTCTGAAAAGATATATTTTTCTCATAGCTTCAATTTCGATTAAACGTGGGACTCCAAGTCCTATATTTAATAAGCTACTGTTTATGACAGTGCTCAAACATGCTTTATTTGATTCAGACAGTAGTTAGCATAGAGCTTGACCCTGGAAATGAAAATAAACCACATCAGTGTATGTTTTCCTGGCCTTTCTGTTGACACTTGAAACATATTTACTTCCTATTTTTATCATAGTTATTAATATTGCATATCAAATTACTGAATGTTCTGTATTGCTGAGAAGGAAAAATAAGAACAAAACACATAAAACACATTTTTTTTCATCTGGAAAATGCATTAAAGATGTATTTCACTATATATATATATATATATATATATATATATATATATATATATATATATATATATATATATATATATATATATATATATATATAAAACATACTGATTTATTCTACACTAAATCTAAATTCTGCTGTATACTTTTAAAACTATCAAAGGAATAAAAGTGCACATTCAAACTAGAAATGAAAATTTAATAGTTTTCAGAACATAACTCTGCTTTTCAGTTATGCCACGTTTTCTTAAGCACAATCAAGCAGGCCTCAGGGCTGAACCTATTTTTTTAACTTTCCACCACAATAAATAGAGAGAGAGAGAGAGAGAGAGATGGGCAGACAGATTAGATAAAGTGATAGATAGATAGATAGATAGATAGATAGATAGATAGATGGACAGAGAGAAAGGTAGATGGATAGATAGATAGATAGATAGATAGATAGATAGATAGATAGATAGATAGATAGATAGATAGATAGATAGATAGAACTGGCAGTATGGCTAGGCTTGTATGGGTTCTAGGGCCATTAGCCCAGTAACCTTCTATAAACATATGAAAGAATCATCATGGACCTTATCAAGAAAAACATAGGCTATCTTCAAACTCTGGACCCAGCCCAATTTGACTTTGTTAAGGATAGATCATGCTTGTTAGACCTGTTGTACTTCTTTGAGTAAGTCACTGGGGTCCTGGATAAGGACGGGACAGTACATGCCACCAGTCTTGACCTGGCCGGGGCTTTTTTTTTTACAAAGTCCCCCACTCAGGTATCATTGAAAAACTCTCTCAGTTAGGGATTAAAATTGAAATTGCTACACCCAGTAACTACAGTGTCATACGTACAGAGAGACACAAAGTCATAAAATACCAGGATTTGCATATAGAAACAAGAGCACTGTGGAAGAAGGATACTAGTAGTGGGAGCAACGGGTCTTATAAAAAAGAATTTATAATCATACTTAGATATGTTACCAATTCATGTAACTCTGTATGAATTGCAGAAGGAGTCGTTACTGGGCACGTTGTGGGTGTTGCAAAGAGTATTTCTGGCTAACATCAAAGATTGGAACAATACTAATTTCATGAACTTTAATCATACTTTAACTTGGGAATGGGGTCCATTCCTGATCTGGTATTAGAAACCCAAGACTTGGAGAAGCTAAAAATAAGGGATCCACCCAAGTGTCACTAGATGGGTAGCCAATTGGCTCACTGATAGAACACACACACTGTCAAAGTTAGTGACTCCACCTCAACCAGGAGACTCGTCACCAGTGGAATAGCCACAAGGTTATGTCCTGGGTCCCTTATTGTTTGGAATCTACTTCTCAGAAGTCCAGGCTAAATTAGATAGCTTTTGGCTTAACAAGTTTGCTGATGATTGCAAAATGGGTGCAATCACTGAGTCCTCCAATGACGTTAACATACTACAGAAAGGGCTAACACAGACAAATGATTGGTGCCAAAGCCACGGTCTAAATCTAAATGCAAAAATTACATTATTGTTCCCTTTGGAAAAGTAGAATTCCCTGCTAACTACTGTATCAACAACATCCCTCTAAGCTCAAACCCAGTGGTACGAGACCTAGGTCTAGCAGTCCGAACTTTGACTGCCAAGTTTCCTCTGTGGTATGTAAAGCATTCTACTTTGCGGACTTCATAAGTAAGAGCATCACATCTAGGTCTAGGGATGTTGTAGCCCCAGTGTACTCAACCCTCATTAGACCACTAATAGAGTACAATGCTCCATTTTCCATGTATCTGAACAGTCACCTACAGCAGATGGGGAGACCACAAAGGTTCCTCATCAAGAAAATACAGGGCCTCCAAGCCATGATATGCATGAATAGACTAAAAGCCCTGTCATTGTACTCTGTTCATATAGGCTGCTGAGAAGAGACTTATGCCTGGCCTACAGGCAGTCTCCGACCCTGCCGTGATGGATGTGCTTCACATACACAAATGTAATGGCACAAGAGTCACTCATTCTAGGGATCTTAACCTAGCCTGTGACATTAACAGAACATGCTGGAGAGACAAATATGTCTCCCAAAGACTGCTGCTTCTCTGGAACAAATTTCCAATTCACTTGAAGCAGAGCTTCTCACTGACCTATTCAAGCTCAACCTGAACAAATGGATGGGAGACCACAAATTCACCCTGGGGGTGGCACCCATTTCCCTTATGGACAGGGAAAGTCAGTGTTGACCATAGACTAGCTCTGCAAAATACAGATGGGGCAACTTGGGATTAACATGGCTAGGCTTATAAGGGCTCTAGGGCCTCTAGCCTAGTAACCTCCTATGAACCGATGAACCTATAATTACACAATGTCACACAATAGCACTCAAAATAACATCAGTTTTTCAGCAATGTAAGTATTACAGCTACCACACATAGTATTCACCCAACACATAGACTAACATATGCTAAGGCACTTAAAAGCAACATTCCTAAACCCACAAAACTTCCTAGACATTTGTCCTACAAAAAGAATTTTGCTCTTATGGAAATATATTCTCCTGACATTATATGCTTAGAGCCTGATGTTAAACATTTTTTTGATTTTTTTGCACTCAAACAATTTCTCTTTCCACATTCCTTCTTCAGTTTATTCCACTAAAAGAATCACTCTAATTAATTTTTCATAGTGACTGTTTTGCTTCCATATAATCTATAATTAATCTTCTGTGCATTGGTTTTAATTTTGGTTTGGCAGAATTATCTAACAACAAATTATCCTTTATAATCTCATGATTACTACATATTAACGATGGTAAAACTTAACATGAAGTAACAGAAATTTCTTTAGGAACTAAAACAATATCTAGCATGTTCTGTTCCCTAGTTGGATTTTTAAAATCTGAACAATTGTTTCTCCTGAACAAATGTTGTGAATAATTTCCTTACTAATATCACTGAATCAATATTATTCCAGTCTGTTTCTGATAAATTTAAGTCCCCAGCTAATATTATTCTTCCCTCCTGTGTTTAAATGCAAGAAATGTATAAATTCTTCTAGGTCATCTGCACTTGACTGGTCCATACACTCCGACAATTGTTATATTTCCAAGGTTGTCTTCATTTTCATAGTTACACAGTCTATAGTACTGGTGTTATCACTGAACATGTGATAATCACAGGTTTCATAACTATCTTTAATCCCTATCATAACACATCCACCTTATTTTTTGTTAGAATGTTTGTAACAGTAAAAACATTTATTCCCTGACAGGACTGGTTTCCAGTCATTGGTTTTTAACCATGTTTCACAAACAATAACAACATCAGTCTTATGGGAATGTAATAAATTTTCCATTAATAAAACTATTATTAATGTTCCTAGCATTAACAACCATCAGATATGCATCAAATGTTGCTATATGTGAACTGGTACAGTTTCATCCTGGCAAAAATCATGCCTTGTGTTTGTGAAATATTGCAAAATATCTGCTGCAAAAATTCTCTTCCCTGATCTTGACAAAAGTATGTCATCCTGTCTGCACACGTGTGCCCAAAACTAGGATTGGATGCTCTACACATTTCCATTTTTTTTAAATGGGACATTTTTTTCATGTAGGTATTTACCCAAAAAATCTTTTCATTCACTGTGACCTGACTCTCTTTCTATATGTGATTTGTGAAAAATATGTCCTAACACCAGTGCAACCTCTACTATATAAGAGACTGTAAGTTCCATACTACCATTCAGAGAGTCCTTGGGGATGAGATCATTTGTACCAACACGAATAAAAAGAGATCTGTATTTCCTTACATTAAGGCATTTTAAGGCTTGTCTAACATCCTCTATTTTTGCTCCTGGCAAGCATAAACTGATTTGATGTTCATTATCTTCTCTGTAAATGTAAGTATCAGTTCCTCTAATAATTGAATCTCCAATTACAATATCTTTTATGACCAGATCTGAAGAATCTTCAATCTCTGATTCAGTAATATCTGCTTTATCAATTGTTACAAAGGAATTATATTCATCACTGTTATTCTTATTAATCCCACTGCTTGCATTGTATATTACATTTGCAAGCATACAGTTCTCAGCCAGCTGGCTTTGTACATCCACAGCTTGAGCCATGTTGTCAACGTCTATCTTTCTCCTCATTTTTCTTGCAGTAATGCTCTTCAATCCTTCCACATTCAGTTTTGATTTCTTCCTTTTCACATACCCCTTGTGTCTTTTTTCTGCCTTCTCTTTTGGAAACATGCTGCCTTTTTCTGCAGACTGAAGGTTCTCTAATAGAAAAATATTATCACGCCCTATAATCTGTGTGTTACGTAACAAAGCAGTGTCCTTTTTACTATGCATTCCCTTTACTTTACAGACATTTATCAGTTTCTTTTTCTTCCTTGTTATTTGTTGTGAACTTAGTTCTTTCTTTCTTTTTTATTTCCTTGTAAACACTCTGAATACTGAGATTGCTGAAGACTTGTACCAGAATTCTAAAGTTGTCAGTGGTATCATCTTGTTTCACAGGGGTTGAATGATCTTTATAGACAATAGATGCATCATGTCCTAAATGTGTTCTATTTGTTCTATGCCTAACATTATATATCTCACCAGTCCAGTCATTAATATATGAAACAACAGTTCTCCAAGCCGTGCCAATTGCACAAGTGCAATCATCATCAGTAAGTCTAGATTTACTTCTAATAATGGTAAGCAAATCATCCAGTTTTTCACACGAGGAACACAGATCACCAGTGTTATCAGGTGTTACCTTTAAATATGCATAGCATTTATTACACTGTACAAGATATTTGGGCTTGAGCAAATCATTAATGGCATACTCATTTAAGGAATCCATATTCAGCTTCAAACGAATAAAAAAATATAAAAGTAACCACAGAATTCAAAGATAACAAATCAACTTCTGTGAAAAAAATCACACAGACAATATACAACTAAATACTAAAGTAAGTACAGTAAAGTTGTTGCTCTGACCCTACAAGCTCTGAAAGTCAGACAAAATCTGGAATTTCTTTACAGCTCATGCAGCATCTCCTGCTCACTATCGCTCCCAGTTGCACCTCTTTTTAACCACAAAAGTCAATAAATCACAAACCAAGACATGATTGTTTAGATAAGCGGTGGATTGTCCTCTCTGCAATCTGTGTGAATTTATCACTGACTAGGTCTCTTAGGTTGCTAGTGTTTGCCTGTCTAAAACCTATCCCTTTCTAACAACAAACAGTAAAAATTAAAGGTAAAACAACAAAATAGAATCAAAGTAAATCTTCTTGTCTACAATCTATACTTTCCTTTCTATAAACAGTGATAAGAAATAAAATATAAATTCAAATAAAACTTCTTTTACTACGTAATTCCACAGTAAATCACAAACCAACACAGGATTATTTAGATAAGCTCTACTAAGTGTTAACCTGTCAGAATTTCTAACCCTCCCAAACACTGAAAACACATACTGTGTGGAAATGGTCACAGAATCATGTCAATAAATGCATAGAGACAGCTGTTTTTAGCAGGAATAAGCCCAGAACTAATGCAAAAAGAAACAATCCTGGTAGACTCAAAAACAAACAGGTTGTACATCAAAAGAAAAAAGTCATAGCCAAGATTAGGAAGTGCTATGCCCAGCATGATAAATACACCCTCATTAATCTAACAAAAAAAACCCAACAACAACAAAGAGGGCAAATTAAGTCTACTAAAGCCAAGGTTAAGGCAAAGTAGCCTCCCATGCAAAGGACAACCACAAGGCTTACTTTAGCTATGTCCAAAACCTCAAAGCAGCACACTGCAGTGTGCAGAAATGATTGCAATTGGAGCCAAATACATGGGACCAAAAGATATAGCAAATCTGCTGGCCAACAAATTTAACTCCAGTTTCACTCTTTCTCTCTCCCCTGGCTACACCCCCCCTCCCCACAGGGAATACCATCAAACAAAACCCTACCAATTATCACTAGGTCTTCAAAGCTTTCTTTAAGGCAAAAAAAAACCCACATTGATAGGCCCTGATAATATCCCAGCATGCCTCCTAAATAGCCTGGAACATGACTTATAAGGACCACTGGAGTCACTGTTTAACCATAGCCTCTAGACAAGCTTTGTGCCATATGAATGGAGAGCTGCAATGGTCATCCCTCTGCACAAGGACAGCCAATCAACAGACCATGGAAACTACAGATCCATAAGTTTGGCTAGTCTCATATTGCAAAGTCATGGAAAGAATTATTATGGAAAGGATTAATAAGGGCATAGAAAACCTTCAAACACTGGATTCAACCCAATTGGGTTGTGTCATGCCTTCTAACTTGGTGGACTTTTTTGAGAACCTCACCAAGGCAAGGGAAGAGGGCAAATGGGTTTATATTGCTTACCTTGACCTGGTTAAGACATCTGATGCAATACTCTAGTTGGGCATTGTAAACAATCTCATGGATATAGAAATAAACACCCATGTTACAGGCTGGAAAACCATCATAGGTTCATAGGTTCATAGGTAGGTACTAGGCTATTGGCCCAAGGGCCTACGTAAGCCTAGCCAGCAAGGTTCCCTGGCTTACGCCACCTAAGAAAGTTATTTTCCCATGCCACTGTTGAGCAGAGACACAGAAGGTCCTCAGATAGGACCCAGAAAGTTAGGATAGGAGAGATTGCATCCACAAAGAGGCTTGTCACTAGCAGAGTCACTCAAGGCTCTGTTCTGGGTTTTCTCCTTTTTGGCATCTACTTCTCAGCAAGTCAAGGCCAATGACAAGGGCCTCTGACTGACCAAGCTTGCAGTTAATTGAAAACTTGGAGAAGTCTTAGAATCCCCCCAAGACACTAACATCTTACAAGAAGGAGTAGCACAGACAAATTACTGGTGCCAAAATCATGGCTTAAAACTCAATGCCACAAAATGTATGATAGTACTCTTTGGGAAGTCAGCCACCCTAGGAAATCACCTCATTGATAGCACACTCCTAAGAGTACAACCAGCAGTTAGGGATTTGGGTACATATGTAGATAGTAACCTGGCTTCCGACCAACATGTGTCTGAGGCAGTAAGGAAATCATTCTATATTTCTCAACTTATTAGCAAGTGCATGGCATTTGGGTCCAAGGAAGTCATCGTTTCACTTTACTCGGTCCTCACCTGGCCCATCATTGAGTTCAATGCTCCCTTCGATATGTACCTGATCAGACCCATGCAATATGCAACAACCTGGAATGTCCACAGAGGTTCCTCAAAAAAAGAATACAGGGTGTAAACATCAAGCCTTATGCAGATTGCCTCAAAGCCCATAAACCCTATCTCTATACTCTGTTTCCAGCAGAGTGTTGAGAGGGGATCTATTACTGGCATAAAAAGCATCCTTAGAGCCCACTCTGATGGAACTTTTGAATATCTGCAAAACGAAAAGCACAGAATTATTCGATCTGGGGAATTAAACTTTGCTTGTGACAAACATAGGACACGTAGGAGTTACAGGTATGTGTCTCAGAGAATTCCTCTTCTCTGGAATAGGCTTCTCATCAATGTGAAGCACAGATCTTCCCTAACCCCATTTAAGAGAAACCTGGATCAGTGGATGGTAAATCAGAAATGCACCCTGGGTCTAGCACCCATGTCTCAAATGGACAGAGGTAGCCTTTCAACCTTGCCCTGGCTCAAATATACCCCTTAAAATAACCTCTAAGGCACATAAACTTGTGTGAAACATTTTGGATGCTTGGCTAGGCTTATAAAGATCCCAGTGGTCATTAGCCTAGTATACACCAGTGAACAAACAAGTAAAATATATAGCTAGAAACATAAATAATAAACAGGACTTATTCCAAGGGTTTAAGTATTGATGGTAGACCTGAAACACCAAGGACCTTACCTCATTAACATTTTCATGATAGAAAACAAATGAAGAAGGAGAACAGGCATGGTGCAGTTACCTGTACCCTTAAGAAGGAGGAGCCTGTGTATATCTCTAGATAGGTGGCACATGTCCAATAGCTGTGCATGTACATGTGCTGTCAGATGGAGAGGTATACATTTCGGACATTGAGTGGACTCTGAACAGATGGAATACACATGCCATTCCTAATGTTGCCTCCAGTGACATAGTAAATTGGAAAACAGGCTTGTAGAATGTCACCTTCACCAGTTTTGAAATCAGGAGAATATTTGCAGTTTAATTTTGAAATGGAAGAAAGAGGAAATGTCAGCATTTTTCTAGCCCTGCTGTGATGACTATCTGCAGAGTGTTCCAGAGCCATAGTTGCAGTGGAAATCTGAAATATGAATGCTGAAAAAGTTACATACAGAAAGCTACTGACAAACATACTGGCAATATTGTACAGAAAAAAATACTGCATGATACAGTCATATCAGGAAACAAACTGAACGATTTGCTTGGAGATATTAAATCAGGTAACCCCAGGAGAGAATGATCACTGTGATATAACATATTAGGGGTTTTCTACAGAAGACTGAACAGTTTGGTAAAAACACAATTAATTAAATATGCTCAGTGACTGATTAAAATGTAATAAGTACAACATCAACCAGTGTAAAAGCAGAACCAAGATCACAACAAAATGCCAGCAGACACACCAGTTACTCAAGACTTTATTTCATGCAGAGTTCAGTGCTTTCTTTCTTCATAAGAACTTCTTTAGAAATGGTAACTCATACAAATACCCTCGTATAAACCCTCACAACTCAATGACATAAGTCAAACCATCTAAGATTCCGAAATATATAAACATTAACATGCTTAATTATATGTTTCATTACTTATAAAGCTTATATATATATAAATATAATTACTAGTTTAAAAAAAAAATTCTAAACCTGCAGCACTATATATATATATATATATATATATATATATATATATATATATATATATATATATAATGTATATGTATGTATATGTATACTGCGGTGGTGGTGCTGCAGTAGCGTTGTCGCCTCACAGTAAGACGTTGTCCTGTTCGATTCTCAGCTAGAACGTCTTCTGTGTGGAGACATGCGTGAATGGGCGTACCTTCGTTGAAGGTTGTGCGTCAGGGCCGGCAACTTGGCATGTAAAAATCTACTGCCAATCATTAGCGGACCAGAGTTCCGCTGTGGCGACCCTAACCGAGAAAATCTGAAAGACACAACAACAACATATATATATATATATATATATATATATATATATATATATATATATATATATATATATAGTCTGCAGGTGTTTTGTTGTGATTTTGGTACTGATTAGAAGCACCTTTAGCAAACTCATAACTTAGTATAATCTGCCATGGAGGCTATATTTCCACAGAAGCATTTTTTTGCATAACTAGCAAACAGATTTAGTGCATCATATTTCACTAAAGTTGTCATAGTCCATACAAAGTACACAGACATACTAGCCACCTTCAGCAAATATTTTGCAACCCTCTCAAGGTCTGACAGCATCTTAGTATTTTTAAATAGTATCTCCAACCTTGGTTAAATACATAGCCTATAACTAGGTAATTTTATCTATGACTGAAACTAAAAACAGTAGGTTTAAGTACAACTTAAGCACCAAAATGGTTATTACACTGCTAACAGCATGTGATGTCAGAGATCACAAATAGACAGAGGTTTCCCTTTTCACTCACATGTATCTGCCTGAAATGTAATTTAAGTGTGGGGGGGCTATAGCATCCTGTGTGGTGTGTGAGGTCTGGACCCTAACTAGAAAACATGTTATTATGATGTCATAAAAAGAACATTTAATGTAAGTGCAACATTAGTATCAGTGTAAGTGAATGTAGGCTTGATTCACTGTCTTACATCCAGAAAACGATATCATGTATATACTATAGCTGAAATACATCTGTTATAATTGTTTATCAGCATGTGAAGTATTGCCTTGTTTGGAAGTGCACTGTTACTAATAAATATTCTACTGTTACCTAGCTAGATTATGCCTCATTTTGCTTTGCATCTGTATCCTGTGCAATGGTGTTTTTAAGTTTATTATAGACCAGGTCATTGCTGAAAAGAGTTCATATGGATCAGTGTACTTATCCAGCTAACAAATAGCACCCCCACATCTAATCCATTCCAACCAACACAACTAAGCAGATTATAAATCCTTACTGCATATTGTACAGTACCATTATAACAATGGTTTCAGAGCAGTTTACGTGTCTCCGTTGAATGCTGTAGAGCCCCCCCTCCAAACCCCCGAGAGTGACATTTCAGGAAGAGCTCTATGAATAAATGATGCAATAACTGATTGTATTTACATTTCTATGGCCATATCACTTCTGGTGCAGATTATTACTTAACATAGCTTTGAGCTATGTATTCCTGCCAAGACCGGCATGTCATCATTTTTCAGATATGTTGCTGCTTATCTTACCTCATGCCTGAGCAGAGAACTAAGTTCCTGTATTTCTGTATCGATGCACACATCATTTTGTGTTCTCTGTTGTTTACTAGAGCACAATGCATCTACTGAACTGCATGAAACTTGTTAGAAAGATAGTGACAATTCAGAGGCAGTAAAACTCTCAGTCACAGCTGTTGTCTTTTTGAATTGCAGAAGCAGCCTAATCTAAAGAATCAGAACACGAAAGACTATATACATGTGTCATTCTTTAACAGCTGCCTGTTTTAAAAAATGCACTATAACTGAACAAAGCAATTTAAAGCCACTGATTAGGTTTTCCACTTCCACTGCCTACACTGCTGAAGGTGCGTCCTGCTTTTATTCCTTAGTTCATTTTCACAAATTAAGGGGTTTTGTGACTGCACCAGAAAACTGTAATGATTTCTTTATAACAGTCTTTGGTTAAAGAAATCATTAACAGTTAATGATCAGTTCTCTGCAATCAATCAAAAGTTAGTTGACTGCAAAAGCTGTATGTGACACACTCTTTAATCTCACCACTGCAACAAATAATGAGTGCCTTCTCAGCTAGAATGAATGATAAACAGATTCCTTTTTCAGAAGTACTATCTTTTCCCACAATTACCACAGAAGCAGTGTAGAAAGAAAATTACAAAGCAGCAAGAAAGAATGACAATTTTATTGTTGTATGCTTATAAAGAAGTTTTTAAAAATCTGTTGGCGGAGTTTTTTTCGAATAAACTATTAAAAAAAAAACACCAGCTGCCATTATCAGTTATAAATGTCTTTCTAATTTCTACTATTTAGTGAGTTAATTGACTGCTTTCTGAGTTTTGTTAATTGCTGTAAAAGCCTAGAAGTTACCTAACTCCAACCACCAGCAATGAACTAGCGATATTTTCCACTGCTAATGCACCCACACACACATATTTACAAACACAGACACACACACACACACACACACACACACACACACACACACACACACACACACACACACACACACACACACACATACATACATACATACACACACACACACACACACACATATGTGTGTGTGTGTGTGTATATATATACATTTTGTACTGGATGCATAATCAAACTAAGTAGGAAGTAGACCTATTTGCAGCAAGACACATTAATTCTTCTTTTTAAGTTTATTTTTATTTTCATTTTAGTTGCATGGTACTTCCTATTATTATTATTGTGTGTTTTAACTTCTTAAAGTTGTTTCAAAAAGAACTCTCTAAAGTTGCTTAACCTCCAAACAGTAGAGATTTGTTGAAAGGGGATGGTTTTGTACATAGGGGATGATTTGTATTAACTTTGCACATTAATACTGAAAAAGCAACAAACACAGTTTACACCTTCACATCAGTGTTGTTACTTATACTGTGATGGATTTTAACTTCTAAATATTTTATTGTTATTATATAGAATCAAGCATGTTTTGTATTGACTAGCCCTGGTGGTTGTTTTAGTCTTTACATACTGTTTTTATAGGTTGCAGTTTACTATGCTTGTTTTAACTAGTGAAACAGCCCTTTTAAATGTTCTAATTAGTGTTAATTGATTGATGTATTAAAGGCAGCCTTTTGGCTCTCTCACTGTTTACATTCTGAAGAAGTTGAGTATTCACTTGCTGAAAAGTGCATGATACTGAGCACTTCAAGTCTATCAGTAAATAAAAGGAAAAATATTCCAGCATCTTGTGGAGGCGTCTTGAATCCAACCAGTGAGTTTTTTTTTTTTTTTTCTCATCGAGGTTTGTCTTTTTGTGCGAATGGAACCAGGAAGCTCTCCAGTGAACATCGGTAACTCACAAGAGAATGAGGGAACCTCACTATGCTCATTGAGCTTTAAACCCAGAAAGTGTGGACGGTTCGCAGCAGGGTCAGGCTACAACCCGCTCCACGAAGAATTACAAGAGAGAGGTAGTTCCTGTCAACGGGAGGTAGTACCACTACAACAGGAAGTAACAACAACTGAAAATAGTGCCAAGGACTGCGACGGCAATTCATCCAGCAGGACTTGTGGGGGCTTTTTTCTTCCACAAGGCGTTGTTGTCACTGTTGATGAGACATGGGTGAAACTGTGTTAGTTGCTTTGTGAACAATACCAACTTTTAATAGATTCACTAGGGATCTTAATGATTATAGACTTGGAGAACAAAGGTATCAAAATGGGGACCAATGGGATGAAGACATGGAGCTCAACAGTCAAGATACTAGAGCTGAGACCAGGAATCCAGAGGACATACTTTTGTACCTTCCTGCCACTTTGACCTGGCTAGTACTTTAATAGACTTGAAACTGTTCGGAACTAGAGATTTGAGAAGAGAGAAGAGACAAAAAAAAAACAGTCATCACATTAACAACAACATATCGCGGAAGAAAGAACTGAATTACAGTTCCTTCATGACTAGAGTGAAGACTACACAGAGATGTACCAAATTCTTAATGTGAAGCTTTATTGAAATCATCCATCAGTGAGATGAATACAGCACATAACAGACCCTTGGTGGGCCGGGTATTATATACATATATACCACCTGTTTTTTTTTTTGATATTTTTTTTTAATAAAAGTGGTAATGGAAAAGCAAATCACACTAACTCCTCCTCTTTTTTTAAGTTCTATTAATTCTTGGGGTTCCACCCTAATTGCTTGACCTTTACTCTTCTATTCCCCACAATATAGCAGTAGATTGGGTACCAGCTATGTTAAGGTCACTGGGAGCAACTAGTGAAGAAAGTCAATTCCACAATTCAAAGCTCCTCTTCTACACTCGATTCCTAGACGATATGTTTGTGATGTTTGTTGGAACAAACACTGAGATCGAAGAGTTCATTAGGTACCTCAATAATAATAAGGATAGAATAGACTATTTAGATGTCCTTAGGAAAGATTATAATAAGAAAACCTGGGTATCTAAGATAGGAAGACATCACTCTAATTCCTTCCTCCACAGGAAGTGACATACTCTAATTCCTTCCTCCATTTTTCTAGCTAAACATCAAAAGAAATCTGTTGTAAAGGGTCAGTTAGTAAGGCAGCTAGAATGATAACGTATGATGAGGAATTTGTTAGTGAATGTGAACTGAATTCAGTTCTTTTTGAGAGGGAGTTACCATCATGACTTCCTCACTGAGAGATTTTTGAAGTTAAAAAAAAAAAGAACCTTGAAGGTATATGTACCACTGTTAAATGAGAGGTGTGTGGTTAATGAAAGGAGAAAGAAATGAGGTGAACTACATGGCTAGTTCACTTTGCACATTCAACCTAGATTCCAACGCTATCTTTAATATCATTGTAAGTTTATTGATGAAGGCTGTAATTTTGAAATAGGTGAGTGGAAGTTTAAAACAAACTATAAACTCAATTGCAACAGTAAACAGCAGCATTAGGTGTAATAAACTGTCACGCTTTTGGCAAGACACGTTAACGAACATCTATTAATAGGTGGATGCTTTATATACATTTAAAGTTTATTTTATTTTCATTTTTAGTTGCATGGTACTTCTATTATTATTATTGTGTGTTTTAACTTCTTAAAGTTGTTTCAAAAATACTGTGATGGATTATAACTTTTAAATATTTTATTGTTATTATATAGAATCAAGCATGTTTTGTATTGACTAGCCCTGGAGGTTGTTTTAGTCTTTACATACTGTTTTTTTTGTTTGCAGTTTACTATGCTTGTTTTTTTAGTAGAAACAGACCTTTTAAATGTTCTAATTAGTGTTAATTGATATAGGTATATATATATATTTTTTTTTTTTTTTTTTTTTAATAGTTATGGTTTTTACCTCCCATGCACAAAGTACAAGGTTCAATCCTGACCTCCGACCAATGCCTGTTTGTTGTTTGCATGTTTCCCTGTGTCTCTGTGGGGTTCCTCCCACAACCGAAAAACATGTTGAGTTTTTCCATCTCAAAACTCACCAATGAATGGAGCTGTGGGCAGCAGCAAAGACTCTACATGGTGCCTTATAAGGGGAAGAGTTGTACAGACCAACTGCTTTGGACATTTAATGTAGTGCACAGTATCCTCAAGATAGGAGAACACGGATCACAGACTGCATGCCGTGGGAGGACTAGCCACTCAACAGTGTAAAAATATGGCTGTAGGTGATTTGGTCATGTTGATTAATGTCACCAAAATGGGCATGGATAGTTACCAGTGATATGTGGGTTGAGGACTGCACCTACTCTGACCTATGCCAGGGACCCATGTTAATGGTAGAAGAGGGGTGTGTGTGCTCCTGTTGGTCACTGTGTGCCCACCATAAAGCCCAGCAGTCCTGGGTCAGTAAGCTACTGGCTGGCTGCTGTCTAGTTGCCCAGCCTGGGTTACCTGGGATAGCTCTGTTGGACATAAAACCAATCAACCTGACAAACATGAACTGGGAATTGCTACATTTAATGTATGTTCACTGACAGGATGCAGCTTGGAAGTGGATGAAATGATGATACAGAGGTGGCTGGACATCCTATGTATCCAAGAGACAAGATGGAAGGGCAGTGCACCAAAGCCACTTGGCTTGTGATCCAGAGTCTACTACTCAGGACAGGGACAGGCTAGACATGGTATAGGAATTGTGGTGAGAGACAGGCTTCAGAAGGTAGTGAGGGATATCATCAGAATTAATGACAGACTCATGGCAATCAGACTCCAGTGTAATGATATGGCAATATTCATAATCTCAGCCTATGCCCCACAGCAGGGTTGTGATAGTGAGAAAAAGAGTGCATTCAGACAGCAGTTGCAGGACCTACTAGATAAAGCAAGACAACATGAATTGGTGCTGATAATGGGTGACTTGAATCCGCACATCGGGACAGACAGAACAGGGTATGAGGACTGCCTGGGTCCACATGGGTGGGGCAACAGGAATAAAGAAGGAGAAGCCATTCTAGACTTCTGTCTGGAAAATGGCTTGATTGTAGCCAACACATGGTTCAGAAAGAGAGGCAGTCATAAGATCACATACAATAATAGCCAACATGCAACTCAGGTTAACTTCCTTCTAATAAGGAAAAGGCATTGGGGCAGAATCCATGATTGCAAAGTCATCCCCAGTGAAACAGTTGGCCCACAGCAAAAAACACTGGTTGCCACAATCGGTGGTCAGAGAAGGCTCTAAGGTCAACAGAGACCAGGCTGAAGACTTGGAAGTTGACTGGAGAGAAAGTACAGAAGTTCAAGGAATTACTCAGGGCTCTAGCACCCCAAGAAGAGGAGGAAATAGGTGGAGTTGAAGAAGAATGGTGTCACCTCAAAACAGCATGTGTTAGGATTACAGGACAGATATGTGTCTGAGCCAGGTATGGAAATAAGGTACATAAGGAAAGCTGGTGGTGGAATGCAAAGTCCAGTAAGTGATTCAAAGAAAGAAGTGCAGGAAGAAGTGGGAGATAGAAAAGACTGACCAGGCTAGGAAGGAATACTGGTTGGCTAACAAAGTAGCTAAGAAAGGAGTTGCAATAGCAAAGAATAGGGCATCAGACACACTCTACCAACTTCTGGAAAGTGACTCAGTAAGTGGCACAAAGAAACTATATCAGGCTGCAAGGCAAAGACAGAAAGATAAAGAAGACAGTTAGACACACTTCATAAGAGATGCCAGAAACAACCTGCTCACCAGTCCACAGAACATCAAAGGCAGATGGAAGGAGTATTTCCAGCAGCTTCTGAATGAAGAAAACCCCACAGAAGCTGTACTGCCCCAGAAACAGCCTACAATGAGAGAAGAAGAGGAGCCCACCCTAGAATAAGTAAGAACAGCACTAAGGAAAATGAAGTCAGGGAAAGCAGCAGGCTCAGATGAGGTCACAGCAGATATGATAAAGATGATGGGTGAGATACGGGAGAAATGGTTCCTAAAGGTACTCATAGTAGTGTGAAAAGAAAGGCATATCCCAGATGACTGGAGAATAAGCATACTCATGCCAGTGTACAAGACAAAGCGGGCATCCACAACTGTGGGCAGTACAGAGGCATCAAACTCCTATCACAATGCATGAAAGGTCTGGAGAGGGTGATTGATAAATGGATCTGCAGAGTAGTAGAATGTAGGATGGGAGATGAGCAGTTTGGATTCAGATTAGGATGCAGCACAACTGACCCCAATGTTTGCAGTGAGACAGATAGTTGAGAAGAAGCTAGAGATGATGATAGAGTCCAACTGGTCATTCCTAGACTTGGAGAAAACATATGACAAGGTCACAGAAAGCTGATCTAGGCAGTACTGCAGTGGCTCAAAGTTCCCAGAAACATTGGTAGAATTAGTACAGACTATGTACAAGGACTCAATGACTGAAGTGCGAACAGTGTTCGGCCTCACAGAGAGGTTCCCAGTGGGAGTGGGTG
>NC_056744.1:384118834-384194728 GCF_019279795.1 Protopterus annectens
AAAAGCTTTGCTATCTACTACATGACAGGTATAAAATACAAGAATGTACAATAATAAACAAGGCATTTAAACCACAATTACAGGATGTATAGTAAAAGGTGATCAGACAGAGACACAGCAGTTAAGTAAGTTCAGGTAAACATAATATGTAACAGGGTAAAGACGAAAACCACGCCAAAACAACGGAGCAGCGACCCAGCAAACGCAATGGATAAAAAACAAGTATAAACATCAATCACAACCATGCGCTGGGTCAAAACGGCTGGATGAACATAGAATAAAATTATTAAGAAGTTATAAAGTTCCACCAAATGAAGTCAATGAATCCAATGATAGATATCACCACCGACTGCAAAGACGTCAAGAATAAAACTGTTTAATGAAAAACTGTTAGCGCTTTCACCCAAAGGCTTCTTCAGACAGTATAAAACAAAAAACAACCATTGAATTTAAATACATAGAAAATGCTCACGATAGGTCAAAAGATAGTCACATGTTCAAAAATTCATTACATGTTTAAAAATATAAAATATTAAAAATTCATCATCCACAATATTCAATAATGATGGGGCATTCAAGCGCTATATTAAAAATATCAGGACTAAAACATACAATAGAAAATAAACTTAAATATAACCTCAAAATAAATACATCACTTTGGTCTGAAACATCTCCTCTTTCTCAGGGCAGGGGCAATGTTTACCTTTTCATTAAGCCCAGGAGGCTTACCGCCTGCACCTGATAATCCAATTCATCTCTTTCTCTAAGGTAAAATTGATAAGATCACCTCCTCTTGAACTCAAGTTAATCACCTCTAAAACACAAAACTTAAACACATGCTGTGGGCTCGTTGATCTAACATGTCGAGCTAGTGCATTTGTGTCACTACCTATCCTAATCTGGTACATATGCTCCCTAATACGCTCTTTCAAGGTTCTGTTGTCTTACCAATATAGAACGATGTGCACACAGTACATCTAGCTAAGTAAACAATGTTGGAACTCATACAGTTAGTTCCTGTTTGAAGATTGAATTCATATTTAGTAGTTGGATGAACAAAAACAGTCCTAACGTCTATCAAACCACACTGTTTACAATGTCCACAGGGCTTTGTGTTCGTAATAGATGCAAGTCCTGTGCTAGATAGTGAAGAATTCCTCCTATGACACAACATACTGCGTATATTGGGTTTATTCTTATAACTAACAGATAACCTCGATCCTATCACATCCTTTATATTGGGATCTAGAGTCAAAACCTCCCATCTACATTCCAAAAAATTCCTAATAGCTCTTGCATCTGTGGTACAGTAAAGTGGTGCTCTTACATAACTAGGTTGTATTGCTGCAGAAGGACAAACACTATCTTCAACTAAAGTTGTATCTGAATAGTAGGGTTTAGCTACACTGCCTCGTAATGTACTTACTTCCTGTTTCATCATTTCGAAAGCATGCTGTTCATAACCTCTAGTCCTGAACATCTCACTCATCCTATTAAGCTCTTCTACATATCCTATATCAGTCGGATTCATCCTTGGAATGTAGATGGGAGGTTTTGACTCTAGATCCCAATATAAAGGATGTGATAGGACCGAGGTTATCTGTTAGTTATAAGAATAAACCCAATATACGCAGTATGTTGTGTCATAGGAGGAATTCTTCACTATCTAGCACAGGACTTGCATCTATTATGAACACAAAGCCCTGTGGACATTGTAAACAGTGTGGTTTGATAGACGTTAGGACTGTTTTTGTTCATCCAACTACTAAATATGAATTCAATCTTCAAACAGGAACTAACTGTATGAGTTCCAACATTGTTTACTTAGCTAGATGTACTGTGTGCACATCGTTCTATATTGGTAAGACAACAGAACCTTGAAAGAACATTAGAGCATATGTACCAGATTAGATAGGTAGTGACACAAATGCACTAGCTCATGTTAGATCAACGAGCCCACAGCATGTGTTTAAGTTTTGTGTTTTAGAGGTGATTAACTTGAGTTCAAGAGGAGGTGATCTTATCAATTTTACCTTAGAGAAAGAGATGAATTGGATTATCAGGTGCAGGCGGATAAGCCTCCTGGGCTTAATGAAAAGGTAAACATTGCCCTGCCCTGAGAAAGAGGAGATGTTTCAGACCAAAGTGATGTATTTATTTTGAGGTTATATTTAAGTTTATTTTCTATTGTATGTTTTAGTCCTGATATTTTTAATATAGCTTGAATGCCCCATCATTATTGAATATTGTGGATGATGAATTTTTAATATTTTATATTTTTAAACATGTAATGAATTTTTGAACATGTGACTATCTTTTGACCTATCGTGAGCATTTTCTATGTATTTAAATTCAATGGTTGTTTTTTGTTTTATACTGTCTGAAGAAGCCTTTGGGTGAAAGCGCTAACAGTTTTTCATTAAACAGTTTTTTTCTTGACGTCTTTGCAGTCGGTGGTGATATCTATCATTGGATTCATTGACTTAATTTGGTGGAACTTTATAACTTCTTAATAATTTTATTCTATGTTCATCCAGCCGTTTTGACCCAGCGCATGGTTGTGATTGATGTTTATACTTGTTTTTTATCCATTGCGTTTGCTGGGTCGCTGCTCCGTTGTTTTGGCGTGGTTTTCGTCTTTACCTTGTGTCTTATTTTTGTATTTACACGCCGAACCAGGAGGATGGCTGATTTGGTGAGCAACAACGTAGAGTTACCGTATGTTCCAAGGAGAGGAGAGTTGACCAATAGTGGTACGAATAGATTTCAAGATTGCGTGAGAGGCACCACTAACTTGCTAATGTTGTACGAGCCGCATTTGGGGGATACCAGTGTGGCTCTGGAACCAGGAGATGTTCTTTCCGTTTCTGAGGATTTGGACAAATTTGAACAATCTTTCATCAAGTTAAAGAAGTTACAGCTTCAACGCCAGCACTTTGAAGCGTGTTTGGCTAAAAAGATTATTCCCCGTGGACTAAGAATACTTAAAATGCCGACCTCAGGTAATTTGTTTCCTGAACTGTTGTATAAATGGCAGCAGCTAAACATTGAACTCAGTTATAATTACATGAGGTTACTCATAGATTTCCATAAACCTGAAGAAGAGACTTTGATACGAACAGTGAATGAACTTTATAATAGTATTAAATCTAAAGATAACGATGGAACAGTGAATATGTTACTTGAAAATGTAGTTGATAATGTTGGTATGTATGAGAGACGCTTACTTGAATTAAAGAAGGGTAAAATACTGAGGGATTTGAAAGATTTTAAAAACAACCATGTGTTCACTTGGCCAAGGCCTTCTGTAAACAGGCAAACAAATAATGGTAATCGAGATGTCCCTGCATATAGTAGTATTAGGAGGGACGTTAATTTTGTGGATAAAAATGTAAATACAATGGTAGTAAGTAATACTACCGAGGTACCTGCCATGAGTACCTCTCCTACTGATGGTTCAGCTAATAATATTGAAAGTGTAGTGCCTGCAGACGCCACTACTGCAGCATTAGCTGATTCGGTTGTGAACAGTACAGCGTCACCATCCCTTACTAATGGGACACAGTATGAGAAGGTAGACCCAGCGGTTAGGCGGAAGGTCCCTGCATCTAATAACTGTAATCCTCTGTCAGGGAATACTCCTGATACTGTTTTTCACCCTTTACCCATAGCACAAAATCAAAGGCTAGGGAGAGGAAGATCCGTAAGCAGGGGGCGACACAAAAGGAAAGGGTCAGGCAACGAAATGGTAGGCCCCACACTGAAGAAAATGTGGGAAAGGACCAAAGCTCCTTAGTCATCAATTTGTCTAGAAGAACTTTGACGCGGTATGAATATGAGGTTTTGGATAAGGGCCTTAGTTTTATTCCCACTAAGCGTGGAGACTTGGTTGAGTCTATACTTGATGTTAAGTCCTTTGTAAGGAATATACAGCTTAAGCTGGACTTTCACTCTGCAGATAGGAATATAGAAGAAGTGAGGTTCAGATCCACCAGTGTATTTTTGCCACAATTACACCCTCTACTCGATACATATTCACGTCTGGTTGAGGAGGATATTCATGATTATTTTAACAACGCTAGAACATATAATTCTAGACACAATTTGAATTTACCACAGCGGCAGGCCCTGACAGCCTTGAGGCTGGATCAGGATATTGTCATCAGACCTGCCGATAAAGGAGGGCCAATTGTGGTAATGGATACTTTTGTATATGAGGAAAGTATGAATACGATGTTGAACACAGGCTCTTTTTATACGCAGATAGATATGACAGCAGTAACAGAAAGAGTTTTTAAGGTCTTTGATATGTTGGATGATTTGGTAATGAATTATTACATTACAGAAGAGCTATATGGTTATTTGAAGGTTAAAAACCCACGCCTACCGATCATACAAGGCTTACCTAAGGTTCATAAGTCTTTGGACCAACCACCCATGAGACCCATAGTCTCTGGGCAAGGTTGGTTAACTGAACCTATGTCCATTTATCTCGAACATTTCTCTAGACCTATGGTGGAGAAAAGCCGCCATATCCTTAAGGATAGTAAGCAGTTCTTGATTGATTTATATGAGTTTATGAAGGACGTAGATCCCATTAGAGAATTTATGTTTGTTACTCTTGATGTGGTGAGCTTATTCACCGTTATACCTAATGAATTAGGGGTTTTGTCTTTCCTTAATTATTTACGTAAGAACTCCAGCTACACGAGTAAGTTCATTGACTTGCTAGCTCTGTTTTTGGAGACCATATTAAGTAATAATGTGTTCATGTTTGGGGATTTGATATATTTGCAGAATGATGGCGTAGCTATGGGCACTTCTTGTGCCAATAGCTACGCCAACATAGTCATGGCTGAATGGGAAGAGCTTTTTCTGTTTCAACATAATCAATTCAAGGAGTCAATTGGGCTCTATAGGAGGTTTGTGGACGACCTCTTTTTTGTATGGTTTGGAAGTGAGGAGGATTTATTATTATTTGTACAGGAAGTTAATCAATCTAAAGAGTTTTTGAAGTTTACACTAAGTTATTCCAAGGATAGTATCTCCTTTTTGGATATATCCTTACAGAGGCTCCCTAATGGCCTTGTAAATACCTGTATACATAGGAAAGCTTGTTATCGGAATGCGTTGCTGCATAGATGCAGCATGCATCCCACATATGTGTTCCGCAATATTATGAAGGGGCAGGCAATGAGGGCCTCCAGGATGAATCCGACTGATATAGGATATGTAGAAGAGCTTAATAGGATGAGTGAGATGTTCAGGACTAGAGGTTATGAACAGCATGCTTTCGAAATGATGAAACAGGAAGTAAGTACATTACGAGGCAGTGTAGCTAAACCCTACTATTCAGATACAACTTTAGTTGAAGATAGTGTTTGTCCTTCTGCAGCAATACAACCTAGTTATGTAAGAGCACCACTTTACTATACCACAGATGCAAGAGCTATTAGGAATTTTTTGGAATGTAGATGGGAGGTTTTGACTCTAGATCCCAATATAAAGGATGTGATAGGACCGAGGTTATCTGTTAGTTATAAGAATAAACCCAATATACGCAGTATGTTGTGTCATAGGAGGAATTCTTCACTATCTAGCACAGGACTTGCATCTATTACGAACACAAAGCCCTGTGGACATTGTAAACAGTGTGGTTTGATAGACGTTAGGACTGTTTTTGTTCATCCAACTACTAAATATGAATTCAATCTTCAAACAGGAACTAACTGTATGAGTTCCAACATTGTTTACTTAGCTAGATGTACTGTGTGCACATCGTTCTATATTGGTAAGACGAACAGAACCTTGAAAGAACGTATTAGGGAGCATATGTACCAGATTAGGATAGGTAGTGACACAAATGCACTAGCTCGACATGTTAGATCAACGAGCCCACAGCATGTGTTTAAGTTTTGTGTTTTAGAGGTGATTAACTTGAGTTCAAGAGGAGGTGATCTTATCAATTTTACCTTAGAGAAAGAGATGAATTGGATTATCAGGTGCAGGGCGGATAAGCCTCCTGGGCTTAATGAAAAGGTAAACATTGCCCCTGCCCTGAGAAAGAGGAGATGTTTCAGACCAAAGTGATGTATTTATTTTGAGGTTATATTTAAGTTTATTTTCTATTGTATGTTTTAGTCCTGATATTTTTAATATAGCGCTTGAATGCCCCATCATTATTGAATATTGTGGATGATGAATTTTTAATATTTTATATTTTTAAACATGTAATGAATTTTTGAACATGTGACTATCTTTTGACCTATCGTGAGCATTTTCTATGTATTTAAATTCAATGGTTGTTTTTTGTTTTATACTGTCTGAAGAAGCCTTTGGGTGAAAGCGCTAACAGTTTTTCATTAAACAGTTTTATTCTTGACGTCTTTGCAGTCGGTGGTGATATCTATCATTGGATTCATTGACTTCATTTGGTGGAACTTTATAACTTCTTAATAATTTTATTCTATGTTCATCCAGCCGTTTTGACCCAGCGCATGGTTGTGATTGATGTTTATAATATGTAACAGAATTAATTACATTATTTAAAATTTTTTCAATAGAAATTTGAGTAAAGTCTATTTTTACTAGGGAGAGACAGTTACCCTACAGAAATGGAAAGTGTGAAGTAATAGAGTTGGGAAAAAGAAGAGAGGGGGCAGGAGAAGGGAGGAGGTAAAAAGATTAGCTAGGGTTATTGCAAGAGCATAGCCAGTGGTTGGTTAGAAAGTGTTTCAGTTTAGTTTTAAATAGTGGAATTGAAGTTAGGGCTGTGAGGTCTTGAGGAAGTTGATTCCAAATTTTACCAACTGAGTTGGAAAATGTGGAGTCACCCGCGGTGTTCTTTGATAGAGAAGTTTGAATCAGTATTTTATTAGCGTAGGTTTTTAGGTTGTTATAGGGTTTTATAAGGGTGGAGAGCATTGGTGTATTCTCAGGGTGATGAAGGGCTTTGTGGGCAATTGTAAGCTGATAGTATTGAATTAGGTGGGGTAACTCCAGCCACCCTAGTTTTAGGAGATTCAGGCAATGATGAGTTTTATATGGAGAGGCAGTGGCAAATCTGGCAATGTTATTGTATGCTGATGTAAGATTATTGAGGTTATATTTTGAAAGATTAGTGTATATGGGGGAAGCATATAATAGGGTAGAGATTAAGTGGGTTCTAGCTATGGTAGTTCTAGCTTCAGGAGTTAAGAAAGATTTGATTCTGTAGAGAGAACCTAGTTTTCTATTAGTCGCTTTTATGATAGAGTTAATATGAAAGTCAAATTTTAGTAGGTTGTCAATACTAATACCCAGGAGTTTGGTTGTTTGGTCTGGAGAGATAAGGGTGCCATTGTTAGAAGTAAGTGTGAAGTTAATAGAGGGAGACAGCTGTGTGGGTGAAAAGAGGAGAAGTTTGGTTTTCTTAGGGTTAAGGAGGAGACAGTGATTGGAGAACCATTTCTCTATAGTGGTAAAAGTTTTTTGGGTAAGGGAGTGGAGATCAGCTTGGTTTGTGGCAGAGCAAATAATGGTAGTGTCATCAGCATATTGAATACAAGTAGTTAGAGGGGTGGCAAGATACAGGTCATTAATAAAAATGGAAAATAGAAGAGGACCTAAGATGGAGCCCTGAGGGACCCCTATAGTGGTAGGGAGAAGTTCAGAAAGATGGTTGTCCCATAAAACAGCTTGTTTCCGATTATGAAGATAGGACGTAAACCAGTTTAAGGCAAGATTGTCAAGAGAGAGAGATTTTAAACGATGTAGGAGGAGTTGGTGATTGACCATGTCAAAGGCTTTTGACAGGTCTACAAAAAATGCTGACGAGAATATTGTTATTGCGGTTTTTGTTAATGGAGTCAATAAAGGATAATAAGGCTGTAGTGGTGCTATGGCATGGACGAAACCCGTGTTGGCAGTTAGCAAGGAGATTATTGGATAGGAGGTGATTAAGTAAGTGTTTGTGGATGCATTTCTCCATTATTTTTGCAATAGGAGATAGCAGCGCTATAGGGCGGTAGTTGGAATACTCCAACGAATCACCCCCTTTGAAAAGAGGAATGATGTGAGAGATTTTCCAGAGTGAAGGTATAGTACTTTCTTTTAAGGTCCTGTTAATTAGTATAGAGATAGGGTAGGCTATAGCTTTAGCACCTAGCTGGAGGTAATCAGCTGGTAATTTGTCAGCTGAGGGGGTTGAAGGTTTAAGTTTTTGAAGTAAGTACAGAATATAGGAGGTAGGTATGGGTTTGAGTTGAAATGGTGGTGGAGTGCAGCTTGGGTTAGCTAGTATAGAGGTGTCAGGGCTTTGTTGGCTGGCTAGTTTAAGTATTGCTGAAGTAAAGAAGATATTGAACGCATTTTCTGTTTGTAAGGGAGAATCAGGGCTGGAGCCTAGTGGATTGGGTGTTGGAACTTTGCCAGGGGATAGTAGTGTGTTAATAGATTTCCAAAATTTATGTGGTTGGTGGTGGGAGGATTGCTGTAGTTGGGTATAAAAGTTCTTTTTATCTTTTAAAATAGCTAGCTTTGTCATGTTTCTTTTTTGTTTGAAGGTAAGGTGATCAAAAGAGTTTTTAGTGGTTCGCCATTTAGTCCAGGCTTTATTCCTACTAAGGATTAGTCGTCTAGTTTTGCTTGTGAGCCATTGAGCTGTCTTACATTTCATGTGTATAGAACGCAAGGGGGCATGATGATCAAGAATAGTAAGAAAAATATTATTAAAGTGGTTAACAGCTTCATCTATTGGGAGAGTTTTAGAGGTGACCAGTTAACTAGGCTAAGTTCATTTTGAAACCGATTGGGGTGAAATGTTTTTGCTGAGATAAGCGAATTAGGGAGGTATAGCTGGATGTGTTTTATGCCTAATAATATATGTTAGAGAGTGGTCACTAAGGTCATCTGGGAGGGTTCCTGTTGAATACTTTTGTTGGGGACTATTTGTTAAGATCCAGTCAAGTATGGTTTCTTTATTATTGATTTTGTTTGTTCTAGTTGGGGAGTTTATGGTTTGATAGAATCCATGCAAATTAATAAGGGTAGATGGATTAGTTTGTTTGCATAAGTTCCAATCAATATTAAAGTCACCTAAAAGTATTGTTTCTTGAAGGAGATTAAGTGAGAACCAGTTTAGTAGGTCTTCTAATATGGGAGGATTGTTGCCTGGGGGAAGATAAGTACAGATAATATTTATAGTTTTGTGAGGGTTAAGGGAAAGTTTGGAAATAATAATTTCAACATTAGTGTCATTTGGAAGGGTATGATTTGTTTTACTTACTTCCAGTCCAGTTTTGAAGAGTATAGCTACTCCGCCCCCTTTTTTATTTAGGCGGTCTTATCTTACGATGTTATAGCCGGGGGGGATAATTTCATTATCTTTTATTGTGGGTTTGAGCCATGTTTCCGTAAGACAGAGAATGTCAAATTGTTGGACTTCTAGTAGAGCATGAAGAGCAGGGATTTTATTGCATATGCTACGGATGTTTAGATGAGCTATTGAGAGAGATTTGGGAGGTTTAGTATTTGGTGTAGACATTGTTTTCACTTGTTGCCATTTAGGGGATAGTGTGGAGGTGTCTGGGCCAGGGTTGGGGTGGATGTCCCCATCAATCAATGAGAAACTTACTATAAGGTGATTAAATTGTGAGGATTTGCAATAGTAAATATGTTTTGTGAGGCTATGAATAAGGTATTTGATGTGCGAAAGACGATGATATTTTGGTTCAAGATAGGAGTTACTGTATATAGGACTGAGATGGGTTGTGGGTGTAGTTGGGGGGGTAGCTAGGGTGTGCTTGTGTGGGATGCTAAAAGTAAGATGTAAAGATTGCTCATAGTAGGTTATGAGATAGGTAGAGGAAAGAGTAGTTAGAAGAGTTAGTAGTAGCAGAGGAAGGTGTAGGTTGGATATGATAAGTAGAGTTAGTGACAGTATATAAAGGTATGTGTTCAGAATAGCAGATGGGTGAATGAGGTAGGAGACTATTATGGACTGGGTGGAGAGGGGAACAAGTTATGATTGGTTGTAGGTGGGGAGGGGTGCGTCTACGTAGGAATAAATGTAGAGGTTCCAGGGTCGGGTGGGATTTGGGGGCAGGGAGGGGAGCGGAATGAGCCCGAAGGGCGAACGGAGCGGGAAGAGACAAAGGAGTAGAAAAAGGCTGAGAGGAAATCAATCAGTTAGGTAGAATAACAGCAGGTAAGTTAAAACAGGTATTATAAATAGTAAGAAGTATAGGGGTATGTTATAAGCAGATTTGTAGTAGACAAGTTAAAATAGGAGGGTAGTTTGGCAAGGGCCAGGGGAAAGGAAAAGTGTATTTAATAGACTAAAGTTCCAGGTAGAAGTCAGTGTAACCAGTAAGTGTAGCAAAGAGCCAAGGAAGGAAAACCTAGAAGTAGAAGGGAGCCACCTAGTGGGCAAAGGGTTAGAATCAGATGTATGAAGGTAAGGAAGGGGGTAGAAAAAGGAAAAGAGTAAGAAAAAAAAAAGTAGTATTAAGGGATAAGAGATAGGAATAACAATGGTAGTAATGGCAGTGTAAGGAATGAGGGTCTGGTCATCAAGGTGTAGGGGACTGGTGCTGTTCAATGGATTTCCATTCATAGGATGATACTAGCTTATTGGCCCAGAGGCCCTTATAAGCCTAGCCAAGAATTTCACCCATGTTCCCGCAAAGTCAGCACATGTTGCCCTGTCCAGCAGGGAAACAGGTCGGATCCCAGGGGTGTATTTGCTGTTTCCCATCCAGTCATCCAGGTTCCTCTTAAAGATGGCTGGTGAGGTACTCTGCTCGACATGGAGAGGAAGTCTATTCCAAATATGGGGGAGTCTTTGGGACACAAAACTATCCTGCCAACAAGTTCTATTAATGTCACAGACCAGGTTGAAGCCTTGCATGTGGGTTGTATGAGTGGAGTTTGACTTACGTTTATGCAGCAACTCCATCAAGGCTGAGTCTGAGATGGCCTTGTATGCCAGACACAGGTCACCTCTGAGCAGTCTGTATGAGACTGAGTAGAAGGACAGGGCTTTTAGTCTATCTGTATAAGATAGGTGTTTGAGACCCTGGATTTTCCTGGTCAGGAACCTCTGTGGTCTGTCCAGCTTCTGTATGGGCTTGGCAAGGTACATGCCGAAGGGGACATTGATTGTACCTGGATGAAATATCCTTACTTATGAGGTGGGCCATGTAGAAAACCTTCCATACAATGGAGGCAACATGGTGGTCAAAAGTCAGGTTGCTATTAACCTGGGTGCCCAAGTCCCTCACGACTGATTGTGTGCTTAGTATGTTGTTATTAATGTGATAATTAGTGGGGATACTATTTTTCCCAAAGGGGATAATGATGCATTTCTTGTCATTCAGTTTGAGGCCATGCTTCTGGCACCAGTCATTAGTTTGGGTAAGGCCCTCTTGGAGGATGTTCACATCACTAGGGAATTTAAGACAGCACCCTGCTTGCAGTCATCTGCAAACTTGGTCAGCCATAGAGCACTGGTTTTGACTTGCACCTCAGAAAAGTATATCCCAAACAGCTGAAGCCCCAAGACTGATCCTTGGGGTACACCACTCATTATGGTTCTAGTACCAGAGGTGGCTTCCCCTATTTTGACTGAGTGGGTTCTGTCAGTGAGCCAGTTAGCTACCCATCTGGTAACATATGGGTTGATGCCTAACTGGGAGAGTTTATCTATTATGCCTGAGTGGGGAATAGTGCCGAAGGCTTTGGCTAGGTGAAGGTAATTAATGTGTACTATCTTCCCCTCATCCAAGGCTTTGGTGACTGTTTTGAAAAAGTCAACCAAGTTTAACAGGCATGATCTCCCTCCAGTTCACTGTTACTAAATGAAAGACTTCCTCCAGTGAGCCAGGGACAAGCACTTTTACTGAGATCAAATGAACCATTTCCTCAAAGGTACATTCAGTAGTTTGTCCATGTAGGCCCAAGCACTTCACCAACATCAAATGGAATATTTCCCCAGTAGTTTGTCCATGCCTGCATAAGAACTTCACTGACACCAAATGGAATATTTTCCCAGCAATCCCTTCAGTAGTTTCTCCATGTCTGTCCATGCACTTCACTGACACCAAATGAACATTCCCACCCAATGATCCCTTCAGTAGTTTCTCCATGTCTGTCCATGCACTTCACTGACACCAAATGAACATTCCCACCCAATGATCCCTTCAGTAGTTTCTCCATGTCAATGAACATTCCCACCCAATGATCCCTTCAGTAGTTTCTCCATGTCTGTGCATGCACTTCACTGACACCAAATGAACATTCCCACCCAAAGATTTCTTCAGTAGTTTCTCCATGTCTGTGCATGCACTTCACTGACACCAAATGAACATTCCCACCCAATGATCCCTTCAGTAGTTTCTCCATGTCTGTGCATGCACTTCACTGACACCAAATGAACATTCCCACCCAAAGATTTCTTCAGTAGTTTCTCCATGTCTGTGCATGCACTTCACTGACACCAAATGAACATTCCCACCCAATGATTTCTTCAGCAGTTTCTCCATGTCTGTCCATGCACTTCACTGACACCAAATGAACATTCCCACCCAAAGATTTCTTCAGTAGTTTCTCCATGTCTGTCCATGCACTTCACTGACACCAAATGAACATTCCCACCCAAAGATTTCTTCAGTAGTTTCTCCATGTCTGTTCATGCACTTCACTGACACCAAATGAACATTCCCACCCAAAGATTTCTTCAGTAGTTTCTCCATGTCTGTGCATGCACTTCACTGACACCAAATGAACATTCCCACCCAATGATTTCTTCAGCAGTTTCTCCATGTCTGTCCATGCACTTCACTGACACCAAATGAACATTCCCACCCAAAGATTTCTTCAGTAGTTTCTCCATGTCTGTCCATGCACTTCACTGACACCAAATGAACATTCCCACCCAAAGATTTCTTCAGTAGTTTCTCCATGTCTGTTCATGCACTTCACTGACACCAAATGAACATTCCCACCCAAAGATTTCTTCAGTAGTTTCTCCATGTATGCACAAGCACTTCACTGACATCAAATCAAACCTTTCCCCCAATGATCCCCTTTTAGTATTTTTCCCATGTCTGCATCAGCAGTTCACTATCATCAAATGGAACATTTCCCCAATGATCGCTGGACCAGCACCTTTACTGACACCATATTAAGCATTTCCCCTAGCAACTCCTCCAGTAGTTTGTCCATGTATGCAAAAACACTTAATTGACACCATATGCAAAATTTCCCGCAGTTATTCCTTCAGTTGTTTTTCCACATCTGCACAAACACCTCACCAACAACAAATGAAACAATTCCCCTATCAACCACTTCAGTAGTTTTTCCATGTATAACCAAGCACTTCCTTGAAACCAAAATGAAACATTCCCCATTTCCTCTAGGACCACTTCAGTCATTTGTCCATGTCTGCACAAGCAATTCAATGATACTGATATGTGTTCCTATTTTGAGCCCTTGTGTCCACTTTATTTTAGGCTTTCTCTAGCTATCTTTAGCTAAGAGGTCAAGAGGTATGCAAACCTCTTAACTGTTGCTACTTGATCGCTTTCACTCTTCACATTCGTATATACATGCAGACACACACACACACACACACACACACACACACACACACACACACACACACACACACTCGCACACAAACACACTTTTGCTTTCATTCACTCAAGCACACACACACACACATGCAGACTGAAGCATAAACACACACATGCACAAATATACATGCACACACTTTTTTTACCTTTACACTCACTAAACAGCAAAAGCACTGCTTAGTGAGTGTAAAGCAATGGTGGCTGTTAGCTTTCATTCAATCTGAGCTCCATAGTTTGTTTAAATTAGTGTACTGTAATCTCCTTAATCAATTGTTGCTATGGCAACAGAAAATAAGATTATTTTACCGTTGCTAGGGAATAAAACTATGCAACTCCATGTAAGATCATACAACCCACTTTTTTCTTTTATTATGCCTTTATGCATTATCTGCTGAAAACTGTTAGGGGGAAGACATAAATTAGAAAGTGAAAAGACATAAATTCTTCTGTAGACAAAGAATAAAAAAGATGCAAGCCCAGAGTTTAACCCCACCAGAAAGCTGGTAGGAACAAAAAATTAGAGTTTCGTGCATGATGAAAACTAATACAGGACTGGGGAATGGGATGTATAAACTAATTTAAGTAATACGACACTGTGGGCAGGAATGTATGTGACATTGCTAAGGTGGGTGTTACTTTGGTTGTCGTAAATTCATACAGAATTTTAAACACTGAGATTGTCCCTTTAGGAAAGAAGAGTATAAAATTATAATTGAATGTGAAACAAGTTCATGTCAGTTTACTTATTAATGAGTAGGGCAGAATCAAGAATATTTTCTTAATCCTCTGTAGTCACTGCTACCTCTTTTCTTGGATAGCCCAATAAAGTACTTGAAAGAAATTAAAAACATTACATTGTTATAACATGCAAAGCCATCAAAGATCTGCTTGCTGTGAACATAGATTTGGCGTACCTGAGTGGAGTTTTGTAAATGCATGTTGTGGATTTCTATATTTCCAGTATTTGGAGAAATGGAATTTGATCACGTGAAGCGGTGACAGCTAGTGTGATAAACTGAGGGGTTGCCAGCCCAGCCAGACAGAATTTTGTAAATAATTCTATGTCATTGTAAATAATAATATGATCCACAGGCTGGTTTCACAAATGTAAGAAAACTGTGTTATGTGCTGAGTTTCAAAAATGTAACCACAGTGCACCCTGCCGGAAGAAAGCTGATAAGTAAAGAATTTTATGACTGCGTGTGATCTCCAGTGAGGAGACAGGATGTCTGCAGTTGGAAATTCTTTCTATTGTCTTAAGACAGAGATAATTACTAGGTTTCACATGTAAAGTGTCTTTTTTTCTGTGACTTCCTGGCAGCTGCAGATCACAAAGAAATATTAAATTTTGAGTTTGTTCACCCTGGGAACTAAATCAGAAGTGACAATAATTATGTAATCTGAAATGACTCAGCAGTAATGTGTATTATCAATTTAAGGACTCAGAAAGAAAGAAAGAAAGAAAGAAAGAAAGAAAGAAAGAAGTGCATTGTGTATTTTGTTCTTGAAGCTGACAACAAGTCACCAGCACTTGCTTTGCTCTGTAAGTAGGATTTAGATCTTAGTATTGCTGTTAGAGACAGATAGAAATGGCAAGATTAGTCTAGCTGTTTTCTATATTTATGTCAGACTGTCTTATAATTTTGTTTTAAAGTATTTCCTGTGATTTCTGAACTCTCTATTGTCACTGTATTGACTTAATAAGTATTGTCTTGTGTTTTTATTATTTGTTATTAAATATATTTAAACTTTTAACTGTGGCTGTTTTGTGTAGAGATAATGTAAGCTCTTGCATGCATACTTGCATGTATTTGGTGATACTGTATAGGCCACTCCTAAATAGCCTTCAGGTCTTAGTCACACTTACCAATTGGATAACAGTAACATTGCAGAGTAGAATTGGAAACCCTTTGGTAAAGGCCTTTTTAGTAGCTGATAAGGGTGGTTGGTGGCAGGTGGTATTACCGTATAGTCTGGGCAGAAGGGGGCATAGCTGAAGAACCTGTGTCAGCCTTCCCCAGGAGTGTCTGTGTGTTTGTTTATAAATTAAATCTCAAAGTGCGTGTGTGTCAGCTATTTGGGCAGGGGACACAAAGCACTGGTTGGACAGAGAGGGTGCTGGAGGTTTTGGCTTGATTACTCAGCTGAGATCTTAATCCTATAACTGTGCCAGTAAGGAGTCTTATTAGGGATCTGGAGAGAGAGAGAAACCAGCTCCAGATTAACCGTGATCTCTGTGTGTTCTTAAGGGAAATTGTACTTTACTGTGTGTGTACTTGTTACCCTCCCAATATGGATGCCCCTCAATGGTGCTAGTGTTGAGGATTGAGGCTCCTTGATTACTGGGTCAGTGCATGGGTGTCACAGCTAATAAAGCGTGCTATCACACCTTTAGACACAAAATGATTTATTACAAAAATGTATATAAACTGAGGCATGGAAATCCTCATTTGAAAGCTGTTATCATAGTTTTAAGTAAGCAACATTTACCAGCACTGTCTATGGCTTATTGTCTGTCTTGTTACACCACCCATACAGGCCATGATCTCACACCTCTGAACCTTGATGAATTTTATATATTGCATAGAGGTGAATGTTGTGGGTCAGTATATGCAGCTATCATATGATTGGTTTACTCACTGATAATGTTTACATACTGGCAAATAGAAAATCTAAACATTTAGAGTATGAATTTTCATTCTTTATCATCTCTGTACTATACAGAATCTATTCAGTTATGCATAATATGAACTAAGCTAAAATCATGTAACATTTGTTTCATATGTTACCATTTTGGAAAAATCAATAGGTTGTTCATAAACGAAAATCCAGAGTTTAGTATAAACAGATTATATGATATTCCAGCTTGCACTTCAAGACTAGGAGAAAATGTACCTTTGGAATGCAGCTGATGAAATGCTGTTCTAGTTATCTGTCAGGTGGGATTGACAGTTGTAGCTTGGGAGCCTCAGATACTAGGAGGAGCTCTCATGCATCCAAGTATTTTTGCTAAGACTTTGGAGATGTGGGACATGTAATTATGCCATTAAATATGTGTCTGCTTCTGTTACTTGTGCCCACAACATCACAATTACTTAGTGGTCAAAGAAGAAGGTAACCTTGTTTGCCTACCGCATCTGCTCTCTAATAAAAAAAACATGTCATAGATACTTACTATTCTTTAAGATGTTTTAGAAGCATAGCCATGCATCCTCATGAAGTTCTTAGCCCTTATATTTTAAGTCTGAATAACCCAGAGACAATGAGAACATTTACATGCCACCCTTATCCATGAGGGGCAGAGAGCTAAACCATGGCTGAATTTGTGATTACCTATCCATTTATCCAGATTATATTTGAATAATGTAAGGGAAGTTATTTGCTTTATTTAGAGAGGAAGACAATTTCAAAGAAGAGGCATCCTCTGTGATACATATATGTCCCTCCAACATAACTGAAGTGAGTTTTGAAACTTTCTATAAATAGTATAATGCTTCTTGTTCAACCACTATGCTTATCAGTGGGAAGTCTAATGGTTCCACTAGAGATTAAATACAAGACCTTCTACAAGTAAAGCAGATGTAATAACCACTACTCCACAAAACTTCTTTTTGTATCTCCTATAGCCTATGATCACACAATTTCTCCTCTATCCCAAACACCTTTCTGGTGGTTCCCCTCAATGTTCCATCCAGTAGCATAATGCTAGTCTCTGTGTATGGTTTCTATAAGTGCAGGCAGCACTTGACATGTGGTCTGACCAGGAACCACAAGAGCAGCAATATATCTTTGTTTTTAGAGTCTATGCCATATATCTCAGCATTATGTTCACTGCTGCTAAGTACCTCTCACTCTCTTGCTGCTGGCACTCATGGCTAAGTATGATAAACTGCAGATCCACTTTCTGCTCTGCAGCTTTTAGTCCTACTTCCCCAGATGAAGCTTCACACTATGACTGTTGTAACCATGTACAGTACTTTGCTTTTGTCTACACACAAGCTCAGTTTCTACTTTTGTGCTCCCTTGTTCAACCTTTCCATATCCTTCCTTTAGCTTAGACTCTTCCCATATCCAACACTACTGCAACTATCTTTAAAGTATTAGAGAAGAATTTAGTCCTTTTCACCTTTCCCTCTGATATGTCTGAGATTAATTCACTAAAAGGTTTGGGTCCCAAGACTGACCTAGATAGTAATTAGCTTGTAATCTTTGTTACAGCTGATATTGTTTCCTATCATTCACCACTTAGTCTCAGTCCTATCTCCAACCCCATCAATGACCACATTAACACATTTAATGGATATATGTAGCAAGGAACAAAGCTGTTATAGCATTAATATGACAAAGTCATCCTTTTCACATCTGCTTGCAATATCACAAGTACCATTTAGGTTACATATAACCAGGATTTCATGTAATGGCAATTGCTTGCAAAGGGAACACACAGGCAATGACAGGATGTCATTCTTGCCACAGTACATACAATTACTCATGACATCAAAGTTTATAATATATTGTATAAATGTCATGATGACAAATTGTGGCATATGGATAATTTCTCCACCACGTGACACATGTATCCACATTACTACTTTTGTGTTAACACACTGTAAAAATGTCATAGCTTACAACATCCATACCACATATTATCATTATTAGTAATGACAAGAAGTGAGTTTATTACAAACACACCTATGTACCATACATTCACATAGACTACAGGTAAGATATTTAGCACATATCACAGACTTTATACTGCTCATTGCATATACAACACTGGGTGTCAATAGTTATTCTGAATCCAGTAATAAAACATTTCTGTAATCTTGATTCAAACCATGCATCACTGGTCTTATGTCTCTTCACTCACCTCATGTACACATTGTGCCACAGAGATATTTACCTGACGTGTATAATTTATTCACTTAGTACTATCCAGAGTGCTGATGTCTATACATATGCACCATGCTCATTTGCACTACAGAAGACAACACAAATTAAAATTGTCACTTTTTTCCTTAGGCAGTAAACTGTAGTTCACTGATAGGGATTGCTGCCAGGCCATAGTATACAATGCCAAAAAGGTGCAAATGATGAAGACAAACAAAAAGTTACTGAAATAGGGAAACATTATGAAACAAGCAGTTAAACTGTACAGTTTTGATATCTCCTCAACTTTGTTGTGTTTCTGGCCTCTTTTCTTCTCTTTATTTTGTGAACATCAGTCCCATATCTATGCTTCTCTGACAAGATTGCTATGTAATTTGCCTTACAGTTGATATATGTTTCAATAAGTAATCTACTTCCTTAGAATTACAGACACAGTTGAACTCAGAGGCAGGAAATATAAATGTTAGAATTTTGCTCTCCTAAGTCCATCTAAGGTCATCTATGGTAGTCACAAAATTTATTTTAAATCCCTTCTGCCTGGCACACCCTCAGTAAGTGTACATCAAAGACAACTTGACTATGAAAAACTGATATTGCAGGCATACTAACCATTCACCCTTGCAAGCACTTAGCAGATATCATTTCTCAGTGCTTGTCCTTGCAGAGGTAGTGTGTGTGCATGCAATTGTGTAGGTCCTTACATCATGTTTATATTCCCTGCACTTAGTACAGATTGTAGGAATCATGAATATTAATGAGATCACACCTTATTTGCATATTCACAGTGCTGTGGACTGAATCTGTACTATACAAAGGAAATCATGTAGGTAAGGAACTTATATTGTAGTAGGGGAAAATATTTTGGTCCAGAGAGCTAGCTACTGCTATTTACTGATACTTTGCTTTGAAAAATGTTCCTGCCTTCACAACTGACTTGCTGCAAAGGTAGGTTGCTGTATGAACAAATTAATGTATTTTAACCTTATGTATCGATTAAATTTCACACACAAGCATAACTTTACTGTCTGCATTATTCTCAGTAACTGTTGGCATGGGCATGTATACCACAGCTATTTCTTGACCCTGCAGTATTTCTCCTACATAATGATGACAGTTTAATGGAAATTTCAATTTTGAAATCTGGCCACTTTTCTCAGAAGAGTGTTCTATTAATTATTACCAAGGTCATTGGTTTTTGCATTATTATCACGAGGAGAGTGTGTTGAGCAGATGGAAAGAGTACTTTGAGGGACTGATGAATGAACAGAATGAGAGGGAGAGAAGGTTGGATTATGTGCAGATAGTGAATCATGACGTGCAGTGTATTAGCAATGAGGAAGTAAGGATAGCTATGAAGAGGATGAAGAATGGAAAGGCTGTTGGTCCAGATGACATACCTGTAGAAGCATGGAGGTGTTTAGGTGAAATGGCAGTGGAGCTCATTTGAGGTCTTAAAAGTTCATGTTCCTCAAAGTTCCACATTGAAAGACTCTGTCACACATTCAGTGTTAGGAATTTTTTTAAGTGAAATCCATTGTAAATAGAAATTAATCATATTAATTAATTAAAATATCTTCTTTATAAGTAAAACCAGCACATTTTAACCATCCTATGACCTTCCTAGTTGAAGTTGTTAGTAAGCCATTAGTATGTGTTCCACATTTTGCCCATTTGTTCCACATTATGAGGGCTAGTGTTCCTCATTTTGGACATGGAAGGTTGAGAGCTATGCAGTGGAGTTTTTAACTGGATTGTTTAATGAAATCTTGGAAAGTGAGAGGATGCCTGAGGAGTGGAAAAGAATTGTTTTGGTACTGATTTTTAAGAATAAGGGTGATGTGCAGAGCTGTAGTAATTACAGAGGGATAACACTGATCAGTCACAGCATGAAATTATGGGAAAGAGTAGTGGAAGCTATGTTAAGAAGATGATTATTGATCAGCAGTATAGTTTCATGCCAGGAAAGAGGACTACAGATGCAATGTTTGCTCTGAGAGTGTTGATGGAGAAGTACAGAGAAGGTCAGAAGGAGTTGCATTGCATCTTTGTGGACTTAGAGAAAGCATATGACAGGGTGCCTAGAGAGGAGTTGTGGTATTGTATGAGGAAGTCGGGAGTGCCAGAGAAGTATTTAAGAGTGGTACAGGATATGTACGAGGGTAGTGTGACAGCAGTGAGGTCTGCAGTGGGAGTGACAGATGCATTTAAGGTGGAGGTGGGATTACATCAAGGATCAGTTCTGAACCCTTTCTTATTTGCAGTGGGGATGGACAGGTTGACAGACGAGATCAGACAGGAGTCCCCATGAACTATGATGTTTGCAGATGACATTGTGATCTGTAGTGAGAGTAGGGAACAGATGGAGGAAACCCTGGAGAGGTGGAGATATGCTCTAGAGAGAAGAGGAATGAGGGTCAGCAGGACTAAGACAGAATATATGTGTGTGAATGAGAGGGAGGATAGAGGAAGGGTGAGGATGCAGGGAGTAGAGGTGGTGAAGGTGGATGAGTTTAAATACTTGGGCTCAACAGTTCAGAGTAATGGTGAGTGTGGAAGAGAGGTGAAGAAGAGAGTACAGGCAGGATGGAGTGGGTGAAGAAGAGTGTCAGGAGTGATTTGTGACAGATGAGTACCAGTAAGAGGGAAAGGGAAGGTCTACAAGAGGGTAGTGACACCAGCTATGTTATATGGGTTGGAGACAGTAGCATTGACAAAAAGGCAGGAGTCAGAGCTGGACGTGGCAGAGTTAAAGATGTTAAGATTTGCACAGGGTGTGACAAGGTTGGACAGGATTAGGAATAAGTATATTAGAGGGTCAGCCCAGGTTGGAAGGTTTGGAGACAAAGCCAGAGAGGTAAGATTACATTGGTTTGGACATGTGCTGAGGAGGGATGCAGAGTATATTGTGAAAAAGATGCTAAGGATGAAGCTGCCAGGTAACAGGAAAAGAGGAAGACCAAAGATAATGTTTATGGCTATGGTGAGAGAGGACATGCAGGTGG
Source organism: Protopterus annectens (assembly GCF_019279795.1). NCBI lineage: Eukaryota > Metazoa > Chordata > Ceratodontiformes > Protopteridae > Protopterus > Protopterus annectens. The sequence goes on from NC_056744.1 coordinate 384,140,340, forward strand.
TTGGTGTGACAGAGTAAGATGCAGAGGACATGAAGAAATGGAAACAGATGACTCACTCTGGTGACCCCTAAAGGGAGCAGCTGAAAGAAGAAGAAGATCAGAGACAATTATGTTAAGGCTCTGATGTCTACCTGCCTGCCCTTCATGGAAGTGGATATCACACCAAAACTGTTAACCATTTTACCTTGACAGGTGTACATGATTATTTTTGTTAATGCTGCAATGTACTACTGAGTAACAGAAATGTTTGTCCTGCTATGAGTTTATTAGCAAGTTCTTTCTTTTGCATTGGGGGATAATAAATCTGTATTAAGTGGTGTGTACTCATATGAAGCCTTCCTTTTTCATACATTTTTATATGATGGCTAGATACCTTCATATGTATTGTTTTCAGTTTAACAATCATTTTTTTACTTGTGGATTTTTTCCTATTATGTTTGCTCTTATACGGGGCTATGGCACACAAGACATCTGCACCCTATAAACTGCAATACACTGATGCTGAGAATGATGTGATCATTCAGGCTCTATGTTGCCATGGGTCATTCCTATTAGAGAGAAAGACAGGTGTGTCAAGTCCTCCTGTGAATGTATCTTGGAGTAGGTGGTGAATGATGTGAATGCAGTGGGAGACTATGGATGTACACAGAATGCAGTCAGAGACTATGGACACACATATTCTAAAATAAGGAATAGGCCGAATGATATGGTTATGGCAGCCGGATGTTGGGCAGCTGCAATTGCCAGTGAACAATGACATATGACCATGGGGAGGCAGTGATACTCCTACTGAACCACCACTGACTGAAATAGAGGAGTTCATGTCCACTGTCAGAGATCCAGACAGCTCAGCATACAATCCTTGATGTCGGAGCTGATGTGGAAGACAACTCAAGTTTGTCTACTGTAGAACTTTCAGGTATGTTGTAGAAATAAATAATTGTCATTGTACACAATATGCCCTTGGCGGGTTGCCTGTATCTGATGCTAACAGAATACAGCCATTATATTGTTAAGTAAAGGTTATGCAGTTTGGCAGGCATCATTTTTAATATCTGCATATGATATGGCTGTTAGTATTCAGTGTGTGTGCTATCCTTCTTTTCTTAGTGAGGGCCATGGCATATTGTGCACACTTACATCTGCCAGCAGCATATCATGTGGCTGGTGGTTCTCTCTCAGACTTCTCCTCTGTTTCTATTATAGTTGCTACACCTGCCTGTGGTTCTCGGAACTCTGGTCCTGCCCCTAGATGTTCTTATTGAAGCTGTTTCCTGACAATGATATTCTGCAACATGGAACATGGGCACCACTGTATCCATGAATCCTTGATCAGAGAGGTTGCATGGGTTTCTCATGGGTGTCATGAGCCATTATTCTAGGACATAACCTGCATCCCCCACTAGATGCCCTTGTGGAAAGTCTCCCCTAGCAAACCTTGGGCACAGATTGCTGTTGTGACATAAGTGCATGTGGTGAAAACCGCTTAGGTTACCTGTGGAGACATTGTAGATATTCCCTTGGGCATTGCAAATGATCTGACAGTTTATAGGGTATTCTTTTTTGTTGAAGCACCTCCTTCCCTGTTCACCAGGAGGGGTTTTATTACTATGTGTGTGCAATCTATGTCCCCCATAACTTCAGGGAACTTTGCTTTTGAATAAAATTCTTGCATGGTTCTTGCTCTCTCCTGTGGGGTGCATGGGCAACAGATATGCTCCCTTGCATGTTGTAGCATTGCATTTATAAACTGATGTAATATTATTGAAGCTGACATCTCTGACACCCCTAATATATCCCCTGTGGGTCTCTGGAAAGTACCTGTAGCTGGCATACATAATGCTAAACATAACTTAGTTTCCACTGGGATGGGTTCTGCATGATTTCCCTGGGGCCTCAGGTGATGGAGGCAGACGTTGCATATTTCTTCTAGTGTTTCCCTGTCCATCTGGTATCTCTCTACAATTTCTGTGTCATGTAGTCTATGATAAGTAAAATGGTGTCTAAAACCGCAGCAGCAGCAAATAAATATTGTGGAAAAGCCTACAGTGGCGAGAATTCCGCCAACAACTCCTGCTACCTCAGCTGCACCTGACTCACTCCATCCTAAACAAACCCTCCTCCTGTCCTGCTCTCTCAACCCTCATCTCTCTCTTATCACACACTCCGTAGCTCTGACCAACAACTCTTGGAAATTTATAAGCCCAATAAAAACATAGACAAACTCCTCTACAATCACTGTGTTGCAAATGCATGGAATAAACTGCCAGTATGTTTAAGAACTATCTCTAACACTAATTGCTTCAAAAAATCTCTAAATGATAGCCTGCTAAACTCATGGTCCTGCTTATGCCCTGACCCAACTTAAACTCCCCTCACCTCCAATACACCTAACCTCTCCTCACCCCTTATCATACACATTTCATCCAGCTTCTACCTCCAAGCACATCCTATCTGTTACCTCCATCTATATAAATCCTGCTTTAACTCCTAACAATAAGCTGTACTACAAACATTTTGACTTGCATAAATGTTACAGTTTACCCCAAGTGTATTTTCTTTTTGTTAAATGCTTATATGAAATCTGTATACAATTACTTTTATTTTTATTATGTCATAGTAATTTTGTCACCTCACAGTAAGACACTGTCAATCTCAGCTAGAGCATCTTTTCATTGAAGGCTGTGCATCAGGGCTGAAAATCAACTACCAATCATTAGCGGACAGTTCCACTGTGGACACAAACAAGTAATTCATGTTCATATCCTTTTTACATATACAACTGGAGCTTTTCTTCTCGGGCCTCTGCTGAAAAGGGATGTTGCTCAGTCGAACTAACCCAGTCAACAAATGTCAAAATGAAATAAATAAATAAATATAAGAGATAAAGCGTATAACTAAGTAAAAGGCTGAGAACAGAGACAGCTCAATACAAACTAATAACCAAGAAAAAAAATCTATCCTTCCAGTCAAACACCTTGAGCTGAATTAAATTCCAAAATGTTTAATAAATCATTATCACAAAAAAGACATAGAGTTAAATGCTTTCATCAACAAGACTTCATTACAACTAATGTCTAATCAAACAAAGCCAATTATATGTTAAAATTAAAAGATCATGCGATATAAAATACCCAATAAAGAAAAGGTTAATTAAAATAATAAACTGCTAATGTGCAATAGTGCTGTTAAAATAAAAAGAAAACTTCAATATATGTTAATAATAGATGCATGCTAAAAGCATTAATGAAATATTTGTTAAAATATTTGTTAAAATCAAATAAAAAGTGTAGTTCTTAAAAAGTCTCCAAAAACTGAAATGTTCTGTAACTATAACTTAACTGAGTGTAGTTTTAAACTGCTATTAAGGGAAGCTGCATCATTTAATCTCAAGTATTCAGTGATGTTGAGCCTAAATTACCAGAATAGCACTCGATATTCCAGTATATATTCCCATGGTCCACCTCAGGGATTAGGATGCACTTGTTCCAAAATAGTGAAATAAAACTTTTTATTATTATTATTACAGGTCAAGTTATGTTTTAAAACAGCATTAATCACTCTGTTTGCTTGAATATTGTAATAATGTTCCTGGATATGTTTTCTAAAATGTTGTTCTGAATTCTGCACATAAAAACAGAAGCAAGCATTGCAAAAACCTACATAAACACTTTTTGTATTACAGTCATATATACCCTTAAACTTAAAAGTGTAGTTTAAAGATAAAAGGTTTTAACTTTAATTCACTCCCTTCATATATATACTTGCACTGGGTGCAGGCACCACATTTTCTGGTGCCCAGTGTTTTGTTGATGCAAGTATCAGAACAAAAATGATTTGTTCTTTCTAATTTTTCCTTGATATTAGCCCCTCAAGAAAAAACAAAGCAAGGTTTATCTCTTACTTTTTGGTGAAGGTTAGTGTCATTGAGAATAATATTCCAGTTGTTGGTAATTCGTGATTTAACACATGTATTATGCCTATCGTATTTGATAATTAAACAGTGTTCATAACCAGATACTACTACAGGTTTATTGTTATAATGATAATTTAACCCTACTCCTAAAATAGGTTTAAACTTGTTAATTTTCCCTAATTTTATCTCATTTTGAGTCTTGGTTAACAGATTTTGAGGGTAACCTAATTGTTAACATATCACTCAAAAACTCAAGTTCATTAATAAAGTCAGCCTCATCTGAAATAATTCTAGACAGTCTAACCATCTGCCCTTTTAACTAAACTCTTCTTTTGTTTAAAGGAAAACTGCACCCTAGAATTAAAAACATTTTTTTTTCACTCTATCTTTGTCACCTGACCGCTTTTAACATCTCAAAATCACTTTAAGTATTTTCCACAACATGGCTACCAATGGGGCTTGATGTAGCAATGTGATTTTGTTCTCCCTCAACCCTTTCTCTTTCCCATAATGCTTTGTATGACTCATGCCAGACATAAGGAAGTAACTGTGAATTCCCATGCCATTGACATATAATGGGATTTCTGTGAGTCACTGTTATCTTCTTTATCTTCTGGAAAAGGACTGCTTCTTTTCTGTCTGTAATCACCCTTATTTATTTTTGGCTTAGACCTTGTTTTACACTGTACTTAGACGTTATCCAGCTACAGCCAGAAAAGTAACTAAATTGCAGGTCTTTGTTCAGGGTTTTCTTTTGTAGTCCAAGTGGAATTGATTCTGCAAGGGTCTGTCAGTGCAGTGACAGTTTTAACATCTCTGCAAAGGTGTGGGCGGAAGACAGCCTTACCTCAAATTATATCTTAATACTGCAGTTATGTCTTGGTATGGTGCATTTTCTTATATATTAATGTGAATCCCTTCTTTCATTACTAGTTGTACTTATTTGATGAGTCTACTATATTTGATGTCCTAAAATGTTGTACAAAAGAAAAGAGAATACAAAAGTGTTATTTATGATTTCTATGACTGTGCCACATGTAGTTGCCAAATTACAATCACAAACACATGTGAAAGGATGGTAGTAGTTCTCATTTGGGAATTGAACCCAATAACTTCTTTCTACTATGCCAGTAACCTCTCTGTTGGTCCATTTTCACTAATACCAGCATAGTATGCTAGAAGTCTTGGTCTTGAGTCCCAAATGAGAACTTAATGATTTCACATATACCCGTGACATATACACAAGACATCTAGTGAGAGCAGGTCCTAATTTGCAATTTCCTTTTTGTTGTGGCACTTTATAATGTTACAAAATGCCAGAGGAGAAACACATAAGAAAAGTATTTATTGAAAGATGGAGATTCAGAAAGAAATGTAAACAACACTGAATCAATATTTAGAATATTGAAAGTGTATTTTAGAATTCTGGTATTTTTGAAGCCCATTAAAAAAAGGAAACATTTCATTTGGCAAAATGTTCATGCATCAGTATGAAGGCACGCATACATACTTGTACCCACAGACAGTCTTAGCAAACTGAATTTTAGGCTTTAAAGAGAGACAACATTGGCATTAGTCAAAGTGTCCAGCACCACAGAACATTTGTGAAAACTTGCAATATTGCATATCAGTGCAACAGCATATACTATTCTTCTATGTAAATGTGCAAGGATTTGAAAATCATATTATGCTTCAGCAAATGTACCAGTTCAGGAAAATATAAGTGGACACCACACCTCAGGGGTGTGTGCATAAAGGAATGTCACTAACAGGATACAAATGGGAACATCATTTTTTATAAGTATTAGCATTATGAACAAGAAGATAGTGGCCGGATTCATTAACGGCTACACTAAGTGTAGCTATTGTGTATGCTGTGCACTGCCCACATTATAGTGCACTATTCTGTATTCCTTAACAAAGGGAAATGGCAGACTATGCTAATGAAAGCATAAGTAGCCAAAATATGTGCTAATTAACCAGTCCAACATGGTGGAGCTATTCAGGAACCTATAAAGCAACCATGTACACTCAGTGTAGCCATTTGCCCTGAAATCCAAAACTCTTTGGATTGCAGCCACGATTACACCTAGAAAAAAAAAACGTTAGCAGTTGCTGTTTCTATCATTCACCTGTATGTACAACAGGCTTTAGTTCAAGGTGCTGTTGCTGCTGACAGACCACGGCCAAGAAGAAGATGGGTGTTTAGACCCAATTTGACTTATCATGGACTTCATGACACAGAAACTGTAGAATGACACTGGGTGGACAGGGAAGTAGTAGAGAAAGTATGCAACCTCTGATATACTTGCCTGAAACCCCAGGAAAATTGTGGAGAACCCATCCCATTGGAAACAAAGACATGTGTAGCATTACATATACTAGATACAAGTACTCTCCAGAAATCCACAGGGGATATATTAGGGGTGTCATAGTCTTCAGCTTTGAGAATATTACATCACTTTCTAAATGCAATGCTACAACATGCAAGGGAGCATATCTGTTTTCCACTCACTCCACAGGAGAGAGAAAGAACCATGCAGGAATTTTATGCAAAAACACTGTTCCCTGATGTTTTGGGGCCATAGATTGCACACACACACTGAAATAAAAGCTGCACCCAGTGAACAGGGAAGGAAGTACATTAACAGAAAAGGATACCACTCTGTAAACTACCAGGTTGTCTGTAATGCCCAAGGGATCATCTACAATGTCTGTGCTGATAACCCAGGAAGTTTTCATGACTCACACATACGGCACACCTGCAAGCTGTACACAAGGTTTGCTAGGAGTGACTTTCCACAAGAGCATCTAGTGGGGGATGTATGTTATGCCCTGGAACCATAGCTCATGACACCCATGAGAAACCTGCACAACCCCACTGCTACAATGATACAATGATGCCCATGGTCAAATTAGGAATATCATAGCTCAAATCAAGGTTCCAATGTCTTCACACCTCAGGAGGTGCCCTGCAGTATGACTCAGCCACCTCTGCCAAAATACTTACAGGCTATTACAAGTTGTTATGCAATATCATTATCAGGAGACAGCTTCAACAAAAACAACTAGGGACAGAACCACAGTTTCTAGTAACACAGTCAGAGCAGCAGTCCCAGCAGATACCGATGAGGAGTCTGAGGGAGAACCAGCAGCTGCAGATGCTGCCAGTAGATGTAGGCATGCACAATATCCCATGGCTCTGGCTAAGAGGCAAAGGACTACTGTTGCACAACTGATTATGAACTATGATTAAAAGCATTTATTCTGCAATACATTTACATTAAAGGAAGGTCCTAAATAAGTAAGATTTAGCTCTACACTCTGTGCATCAGATATATATGCAACCCAAAGTCACAAAGAATTGTGCAAAGGGCAGGGCACATTCACCATCACTTGCACAAGGTGAGAAGGAACATGAGGATAAGCTTAACAGTAAAGAAATGAGTGTGTGCCAGGAAACCAACATTTTATACCTTAAGTATCCAGTTTGCAGAGCCAGTAACAATATATGTTTAACAGTCAACAGTACTGCTTAGATAAGTAGAATGTGTGTTTGTATGTGTGTGTGTGTGTGTGTGTGTGTGTGTGTGTGTGTGTGTGTGTGTGTGTGTGTGTGTGTGTGTGTGTGTGTGTGTGTGTGTGTGTGTGTGTGTGTGTGTGTGTGTGTGAGGTGGCAATAGACAATATTTGTTGAATGTGTGTGTGTCTGCATGAACACAGTCAAGCTCTGTGCTGGTGCTATATCCAGGCATGTCAGACAGGTGTGAGACTTGATTGGTAGATAAGTATCATCACCCACAACAGCAAAAACTACCACTGCCAGGAACTGCACTGCTAGTTCCATGGCCCTGGCTAGAAATGGGGTGCTACTAGAATGTGAGTGATGTCTACTGGATGAGTTCTCACCACAACTACATCCAGGACCATGACCATGTAGCCTAACAAATCTGTGTGTGAACAACATAATCACTGATGGATCAGTGGAAGTAGTGCCACTAAGGGAGTGGGATCTTGCACGGCCACACTGGCCAACAATGGATGATGTAGAGGCTCAACAGCCATGTGAATGCCAACCCTCCTCTAGCAGATGTTCCATTACAGACACTGCCCACTCCTTTATGTAATTCAACCTGCCGAAGGAGTCACCTCACGCAATTCAGGCAGTCCTCCTCATCAGACTGCACAATGTTTAGTACTCATACTATCTCTTCTGTGTCCCTAGTGGAATGTGCCTCTCCCTCCATGATGCCCCTACACATACATCATGTGGCATCTACAGACACATTAACATTTAGGACTGGTTGGACAGCAGTCCACCTATGAGCATCTATACCAACCTGCTTGTGTGGCACCTCACTCTCACATTGTCTATGGAGACAATCAACCAGTTCTGCAATGGAATAACCAAACTACCCTGATTAACTGTGTCATCCTCAACCTGTCCAATGTTTGAGGTCTCTGTGTCATTGGTATGCATATGCATAATGACTGTGTCCAAAATAGGTGAGGAGATACTGGAGGCACAACCTCAATGTCAGACTGTTCCTTTGCACTCCAGACTTTGCTTCTTCATTGCAGCCATCATCATCAGAGACTACCAGTGCTGTGACATCAGGTGGCAGGAGTTCCATAGTTCCACTGGCAGGATCATCTATGATTAAAAGTAAGCAACACAAGAAAAAGAAAAAGAAAATTGAATAAACAATGATCAATCCTATGTTATATGAAACATATATTACAAATTAAAATATGCTGATGAAATGAAATCATATGATTTTCAGTTACGCCTACCTCTACCTTTTGCATATTAATAAGAATACAGAAGATGTGCTTACCAAGTGCAGGTGGTCATGCAATGACAGACACAGATGTGCCTCCATATATAAAAAAGGAGATGAAACAGGGATGACAAGCATCACAAAGCAAATTAAAGATGAAAAAGAAAACAATTGCCTTTACAGCTGCAGAATAAGACATATCTCAAAGAAATCTCTACAATTCATTGGACTACTCTGCCACTCTCCATTCCCCCCTCTTCTCACTCCCCCTCTATGTCTATTCTATCCCTGCCATGTCTCTGGGTCTCCCTCTCTCTCTCTCTCTCTCTCTCACTATATATATATATATATATATATATATATATATATGCATATGATTCCCTAGCAGATCGCCATAGGCCGAGACCATATCTCTGAAGTTATGAAACTCCCAAAATTTTGTATTGGCATCACCGTATAGCGTGGAACCCAGGATTTGTCATTTTCTCACTGTAGTGCGATCTCGGAGTTGGTATATTGAAGTAGCAGGGGATGTGGGGGGTGCAAAGGAGCTTGTCCCCCTGCAAAAATGTACAGGTAAGTTGTTCTGTTTTCTTTTCCTTTGTTTTATTTTTGTTTCTGAGTTTCAAAACTTTGTAGATATGCAGTCTTGGCCATATGGTCTTTGGAGTTTTGAAATTTCAGCGATCTGATAGACATCCATATATATATATATATATATATATATATATATATATATATATATATATATATATCTACACACACACACACACACACACACACACACACACACACACACACACGTATACAATGACAATTTTTTTTATATAGCATATCTGGAAGTCCTGCAGTAGACATATTTGGGCTGTCTTCACATTAACACCACCAACAGGGATCCTGTGTGAACCTTGTGCTAAGCTGTCTGGATCTCTGTCACTGTACTTGAACTCCTCTGTTTCAGTCAGTGGTGGCTTGGTAGGAGGACCCCCCCATAGCATTTGTTCATGGGAAATTGCAGTTGTCTAACATATGGGTGCTGTAATATCACTGGCCATATGCCTTATTTTGGAATATGTACATCCATGGCCTCCGACTGTGTTAACATAATTTGCCACCAGTTCCCAGACATGGTCATGGGAGAAATTGTCACCTCTGCTTCTCTCTAACAGGAATGCCCCATGGCGATGTAGATCCTCTCACCAAATGAAAAACAAAGAAAGAACTTGATAATAAATTCACAGCAGGACAACCATTTATATCACTCAGTAGTACACTGCAGCTTTTACAGAAATAATGTACACCTGTCAAGGAAAAATAGTTTACAGTTTTAGATGTGATATCTACTTCCATGGGGGCCAGCTAGATATACATCAGAGCCTTAACAAAATCATTAATGCTAATTATGGAAAAAACTAGACCTTGACATTAATTAATACAACAGTCTTCTGAAAAAGTGGTCATCTTTCAAGATCAAAATTCCCATTAAACTGCCATCACAATGTAGAAAAATAATGCACGGTGAGGAAATAACTGTAGCATACATGCCTATGCCAACAGCTGCTGAGAATAAAGAAGACAGTAAAGTAATACTTGCATTGGGAAATGCAATACATAAGTAAGATTAAAATACATCCATTGGTTCATAACAGCAACCTAGCTTTGCAGCAAGTCAGTTGTGAAAGTAGCAACAAGTTTTCAAAACAAAGCAGCAGTAAGTGGCAGTATCAAGCTCTCTGGATTCAAATAGTCTATCCTTACCTACACAATTACCTTTATATAGTGCATATTCAGCCCTCTCAATACTGTGAGTATACAAATGAGGTAAGAACTCATGAACATTCATGAAGTCCCAATCTGCACTAAGTGCAGGGAATGTAAACATGGTCTAAGGACCTACATGACATGTCCTACATCTTCAAGAGTGAACATTGAAAAGTATTACTTGCTAAGTGCTTGCAATGGTGAATGAATAGTCTGACTGCAGTAGCAATCAGTTTTTTTACAGTCAGTCCTCTTTCATTTATACCTACTGAGGGTATTTCAGGGAGAAAGGACTTACAAGAAAATTTGTGACTACCATTGAATGGCTTAAGAGAACAACATTCCTATCACTGACATGAAAAGTTTATGAAAACAGATTCTGTCTCTGAGTACAACTGTTGAAGGAAAATAAAAATGCTGGATACACACGGCAAGTACTTTAATAAACAAAAAGTAAGCGCTTCCGTGACCAGATGCCACTTCATCAGACTACATTTATAAAACACAATGACATGTTTAAATAGCATGATGTCACTAAAGCAGACCAATCATACACTTGTCAATCACAGGCACTAACTGAAACGTTAATGAACACAAGCATTTAAAAACACATTCCATTAGAATTAAAATAGTGTGTGTGTGTGTGTGTGTGTGTGTGTGTGTGTGTGTGTGTGTGTGTGTGTGTGTATATATATATATATATATATATATATATATATATGTGTGTGTGTGTGTGTGTGTGTGTGTTTTGTACAATAAAAAGAATGCATACAAATAAATACATGCAAATGTGTATGATAACTAAAACTAACAGTCTAAAACAGATATAAAACTACTAATGCTTAAGGTTCCTGGATTTTAAAGCAGGTTTAAGGGAAGCCCTGCTATTCAGTTACGGTGGTTTATCTGCCTGAAAAGACAGAATCCACCTTTGCTCAATGCCCTCAGTCTTGTTATGAAGGTCCCCTCCTCTCATACTCATCTTAACAATTTCTAGTACCAGAAATCTAAATTCGTGATTATTACCTTCCTTCTTGACATGCAGTGCTAGTGCACTGCTATCTTTACTGTTCCTTATGTCCCTTAAATGTTCTAAATTTTTTTCTTTAAGTGAACGGTTAGTCTTGCCAATATAGAATGAATGGCATAATATGCAATAACAGAAATAAACCACATTTCTAGTTGTACAATCTGCATAGAAGCCACAATCAATTCTAAAACCTAGGCTCAGGTGTACAAACAGTGCACTTTTATGAATGTATGTGCATGCCATGCATCTTCTACAGGCATATGTGCCTAATCTGTCAGATCTGATAGGTCTATAGGTGTAATGAGTTTTATAACAGAGGTGGCTTTTTAATGATCTATTATTACGAAAGGAAAAACTGGGTGTATCACCTATCACTCCTTCTAACTCACCAACTGTAGTCAGAATGTCCCAATTATTCTTAATTACATCACAAACTATGTTTATATTACTAGCAAATGTAAGGGACATGCTCAATATATTCACGGCGGTATTACTGTTGGAGGGAATCACTGCTCCTGTTTCACCTCTTGTCTCATGACATCTGTCTCTCTTCTCATAATGCAGTGAACACCTATCTTGTCTCTCAATCCATTCATTTTTTATTTAATTTTCAATGTCACTTAATCTATAGCCTCTTTCAAGAAACTCACATTTGAGTGTATCTAAGGCAAGTCTCAATTGATCATCTTCATTATACAACCGCAATGCAATATATCTGCCCCTTGAGCACATTGTGTTTGGTGTGTCTGGGGTGCATGCTCTTGTTATGTAATAAAGTATTTTTCCTTACTGGCTTCCTATATAACATAGTGGAAATGGAATGCATGTGATCTCTGTTCACCTTAACACCCAAAAATTCAATTTCGTGCAAAGAATATTTGGAGGTGAATCTGAGAAAAGTACTGGCTTGATTGATATAACTTAAAAATTCTTTCAGACGATCTTCAGTGTCACACCACAGCAAAAAGACATTGTCCACAAAATGCTTGTACCATGCTATATACATCACTGGAGAGAATGGTGGTGGTTTCCCATTGTACAAGTGAAAGGATGCATAGCTGTTGGCACAGGCCGTGCCCATAGCCATGCCACACTTCTGTAGATAATGTTCATTCCCAAAAATAAACACATTGTTCTCAAGTATGATCTCCATTAGAGCACATACTAATCTAACTTTCTCTGAATTCAGGACCCTGTGTAGTAATAACTCATTAACATTCCCTATGCCCCAGTCATTGGGAATAACTCTAAACAATGACTCTATATCCAGAGTCACAAAAAAACATTCAGACTCAATAGGTTCTAAATGGTCACTCAGTTCTCTCAAGAAATGTTTGGTATCCTTCAATATAGTTTCACATTGATCTAAGACTGGGTGTAGATTTTTCTCAACAAATATTGACAAAGGTTCGGTCATCCAACCCTGCTGGACACTCTTGGGCACATAGGGGGATTTGTTAGGTGCTTATGGATTTTGGGCAAGCCATAAACTATAGTTATAACTGGGTGTTCCACTTTAAAATATTCAAATATAGGCTCAGAGATCATTCGGTTGATGAGTAGGTCAAATACCAAAAAATCAACCCTGTCAATGATGCTTTTAACTGCATCTATAGATATAACATCATACATACTCACATCACATAGTAGACACATCATATTACTGTGGTGTAATTCTTTGTCCAAAAGAACAATGCTGCCACCTTTATCGGCAGGTCATATTTCTATAGAAGTCAAATTCTTAAGTTCATATAGTGCTTTATAGTCAGTCACAGACATGTTAAAAATGTAGGAATAACCTCATCTTTAAAAATGTATCTTATTTGTTTATCACAGGCTTCGACAAACAAATCAGTAACAGAATTCACAGGGGAATGAAAGTACTTGTTTTTTTAAAAATACATTGTTTCTGTGTATTCCCTTTGAACATAGTTTTCAAAGTGAGGGTTCTGCCAAACATCCTCAAATCGTGCAGTACTTCTACTAAATTTGCCTTCTGCACAGGCACAAAAGTCAAGCCCTTATTAAGTAAAGACAGTTGCCGTTCCGTTAATAAGTGAGATGATATATTATAAACTAGCCCTGTCTCACCTTCTTTCTAGTTTTCGTTAGCTCCTCGGTGCTGTGTTGATGGCGCATTCCCCCTGCCTTGACCCGACTTCTGGATCTTCCTCTTATCGGAAGTAGATTGTTCAGTAAAAAATGCCCTTGTGTAGAAGTCATGGAACTCCCAAGGCTATGTGTGCCATTGTTGCCAGAAATTCCTTGGACTAACTCTTTCTGTCTCACTACCTGACAACTAGTGTTTGTATCCATAAACAGAACATCATGCCTCATTGTATTGGCGTTATTACTTGTTTCTGCTTTGGATAATGAATTAGTGGAAATACCTGTAGCTATGTTCATGTTGCTCCTAGAAAATGGAGGTGGGGCTAGGCGTAGACGGTTGCTGTCCTTGGTTGCGGCTGTTTCAATGCTGCTGTTGTTCCCCCCCTTCATAGTATCCTGTTGAACCAAATCCACTTGTTGCCTCTCTCTCTAGCCCAAGAAAATACATTCCCATGCTGGAAATCATAGAGGTCTCTCTGCAATTTATGGGTCTTAGTTGCAGATAACCTTTTTTTCATACCCTAGTATGCTCTCATGCAACAATTCCATCTTGTCTCCTATAATGTCAGCTGAATAAAGATCGTAAATCTCATTCTGCAGTCCATTGATCTCACCATGTAACTCTGATTTCATAGGTCAAAAGAAATCTATAAGTAGTTGCATGTACTTGGCAATGCACTCTAAATTTAGCATCTGCCAATGCCTAAGGAGCTCGGGATACATTTGGCCATAACTCGGCATAGTGAGTACTTGTAGCCCTTTGGGTACTATATTGTGCTTGAAGGAGGCTTCAAGGTGAAAGCGCTGCCATTGCAGTCGCTTGTACTTGTACAATTTGTTCTCTACCTCTTGGTATTTGCTCATAAACCCATTCTGCATACTGATGTTCTCCGAGGGTATACCTTCCAGAGTGTTGATCCCTACTGAAAGTAGAGGGCTGTCGGTAACATCAAGAAGGTGAGTGAAACTGTCAAACCTCTTCCTGTTAATATCAGAAATAGCTGCTGATGTCAGTTGACTATTCAGTCCATTCAGAGGCAATTCAACTGTCTCTTCTGCCATGTTCGGTAGAGTAGGAAGAACAAATGAGACAAAAATAAAGAAAACACTCCAGTACCGAATCAAGTATCCAAACGTGAAAAAATATGTTGAAGGCAAATAAAAACGCTGGATACACACGGCAAGTACTTTAATAAGCAAAAAGTAAGCACTTTCGTGACCAGATGTCACTTCATCAGACTACATTTATAAAAACAATGACATGTTTAAATAGTATGATGTCACTAAAGCAGACCAATCATATGCTTGTCAATCACAGGCACTAACTGAAACATTAATTAACACAAGCATTTAAAAACACATTCCGTTGGAATTATAAGTGTGTATGTGTATATATATATATATATATATATATGTTTTGTACAATAAAAAGAATGCATACAAATAAATACATGCAAATGTGTATGATAACTAAAACTAACAGTCTATAACAGATATAAAACTACTAATGCTTAAAGTTCCTGGATTTTAAAGCAGGTTTAAGGGAAACCCTGCTATTCAATCCTGGTGGTTTATCTGCCTGAAAAGATAGAATCCACCTTTGCTCAATGCCCTCAGTCTTGTTATGAAGGTCCCCTCCACTCATCTTAACAATTTCTAGTACCAGAAATCTAAATTCATGATTACTACCTTCCTTCTTGACATGCAGTGCTAGTGCACTGCTATCTTTACCTTCCTTATGTCCCTTAAATGTTCTAAAATTCTTTCTTTAAGTGAACTGTTAGTCTTGCCAATAGAGAATGAATGGCATAATATGCAATAACAGAAATAAACCACATTTCTAGTTGTACAATCTGCATAGAAGCCACAATCAATTCTAAAACCTAGGCTCGGGTGTACAAACAGTGCACCTTTATGAATGTATGTGCATGCCATGCATCTTCTACAGGCATATGTGCCTAATCTGTCAGATCTGATAGGTCTATAGGTGTCATGAGATTTATAACAGAGGTGGCTTTTTAATGATCTATTATTACGAAAGGAAAAACTGGGTGTATCACCTATCACTCCTTCTAACTCACCAACTGTAGTCAGAATCTCCCAATTATTCTTAATTACATCACAAACTATGTTTATATTGCTAGCAAATGTAAGGGGCATTCTCAATGTATTGACCGTGGTTCTACTGTTGGAGGGAGTCACTGCTCCTGTTTCACCTCTTGTGTCATGACATCTGTCTCTCTTCTCATAATGCGGTGCACACCTGCCTTGTCTCTCAATCCATGCATTCTTTATTTCATTTTCAATGTCACACAGTGTCTGAGTACAACTGTGTCTGTAATTCTAAGAAATTAGATTACTCATTTAAAATAACTGGAAAGCAATACACATAGCAGTCTTGTTAGTGAAGCATAGATATGGGAACGATGTTCACAAAATAAAGAGAATAAAAGAGGTGCAGCATACATTTTTTTTATTTTAGAATATATGAGAAAAGGTTATCTTCCCTGTTGCCAGTATCACATCCATCTACAGATATAACTGCAAAGGACACAGGATAAAACTCAGATCTTGTTTCTGTTGCATCTTGTAATGTCAATTGATACTATAGCACATCTTATTATATATAACCTAATTTTTATCTTCACAGTCTATGTGTGTGTGTGTGCGAGTGTGTGTGTGTGTGTGTGTGTGTGTGTGTGTGTGTGTGTGTGTGTGTGTGTGTGTGTGTGTGTGTGTGCGTGTGTGTGTGTGTGTGGAAAAATGGTTGCATTTGTGCAATCATAATGATGTTTAAGGAACATAAGATCATGTTAAAACACAATGAATTTGTATAAATATCAGAATTCTACACTTTAACAACTTGTTTCACTTTTTTGTCTTTAGCATTTGCATGGAGGTTGACTTTGCGCACCAGTGCTGAGTGACTGTGAATGTTATGCAGCTTCCTATGGCAAAAAATGAAGCTCTGAATTTCAGCCACAGTAGTCCAGTTACTTTCATGCAAATGTGCTTAAGCCCACTGTACTTTAGTTATTACAGAGTCATGGCAGACTAAAGTACTACTGTAAAACAGTTACTGTAACAATTCTTAGACTGCTGGATGTAATGAACTAGAAGTTCCTATGTGGTGTGTTGAAATAATTCCTCTGTCTGTAGAGTGATATTTTTGTACTGTGTCTTAGGTTCATTTAGAGCTGCAGGTGAATTCCTATCATCCGGTTAACTGCAAATATCTGTATTTACCTCCATTTACAACATTTCATTAACATACTACTTGAATAGTGCAGCAAGAAAGCATTTGCAAAACCATTGCATCCCCAATGTTATTGCTTATGTCTCAATGTTGGTTGTACTCATCTACCCCTTAGTGCTTCCTAGAGCATGGACTTTACTGTACAGATCATGACAGAGTATTAATGAGGAAATAAGGAGTAGCACAAACTACAGATGGTTCTACATGTCCCAGTGAAAATACTGTTGCTATTTCTCTCACCATCTGTCTCTGTCTCTCTCTCTCTCTCTCTCTCTGTTCACCCCTTCTGCTTCAGTAAGTTGTCACTGTCCTTCAGTTGTATCATTTAGTATGTGATCTAGGAGCTCCTTTGTGGCATGATAAAATAATGATCCAATCTACAGTTAGATTTTTGCATACTTTCAAGGGTTCTAATTCAGGCATTAGGTGTTACTGAGTCTTTTACTATGTTGTTTTATGTGTAGTTGTTGCCTACATATTGTTACAAGCCAGCATTATCCTTCTGTGTCATTAGTCTTTCTCCTCTGCATTTATGCAATGTCTGAAGCTGAGCACCCCCTGCAACTCAGGCTAAATCAAAGTGCACAGTTTATGACAAAATTGTGTGTGTTGTTTCCTTTGGCTGCATTACTCTGGTGCTGTTTGTGTTACTGTGCTTAACTATGTACAGTCAGGAAAATCTTCTGTTGAGCAAGATGAAGAACTGAATGTATAGCATACAGCTGTCATGAGGGTTATGAAGAGTAATCTGTACATTATCCTTTTCTACCATCTGTTGTCAAACTGGAACTGTGTGAAGTAAGAGTTCCTATGTGGTATGTTTAGATAATACACAGATCTGTAGATTTTTTTCTTGGAGTACTCTCAAGGTTTGAATCCAAATATAAGTCTTTTTGCATGCTTGGCATGACTCCTGAGGGGGTAACGGCTTGCTACATGTTTTATTAACGCACCTTTATCCTGATATTGTATTAATGTGCTTGCTCCCTATTGTGAAGCCTGATTTGTACAGATCTTGCTTAAATAATCAAGATGATAAAGCAAAAAGTAACACAGCATGACACAAATATGTGCAGAAATGAACCACAGAATAATCTCTTATTATGGTTTTATGTGTAGTCCTGTCACCAGTGGTCCACTTCTTCCCACCTCTTCTGTGTCATCAGATAAATATTCTTGATTCATTAGCAGTGCATTTGAGCTTGCCAGCAATGCCCTTCAGGAAGATAGTAAAAAAAAATACAAGTAATTCTTCATTTAGGTTGTACAATGTCTGTATGTCTTTACTGAATTTTGAAAACAAGATATCTGGATTTCAGACTGATGGTGACCCAGTTAATTTAGTCTGCTACCGTATATCAACATTCCAGCTATTACACTTACAACTGCATTACTACGGTGGGTCACCTTTCACCCATAATCCATCACTGTTATTCTGCAATGCACTGTGATATGTAAGAATTATCTGTTTGTATTGTCAATACACATTGTGAAAGCATGAGACAGGGCATGTGACAATGACACTATAAATGTTTAGTATTTCCATGCAGTCATCCTGGAATGAACTGGCAGGAATGCTTGATTGATAATCCACTGGCTTACAGTTGTGATTGTCAGTGGTATCCCATACTGTGGAACAGGTACAATTTCTTCACAATAATGCAATGTACATGAATGACAGTATAGAAATCTTAGCAGAGAAGTATGTCATTACATGGGACAAGAATAATACTGTTACATTGACCTGTCCACACACACACACACACACACACACACACACACACACACACACACACACACACACACACACACACACACACAGTACCTGCTGTTTCATATGGTGAAGTTTTACTAAGTGACAGGTAAGTAACACCTCAATTTCAAATGTGCTGTGCCCACTTCCCCTCAGGAGAAACTTTGGACACAGCTCCTTCTGCAGTGTATTCCCACTTTTAACACAGACTTCTTCTGTGCAACACACCGATGAGGTTATCCTGTTAAAAGTGTACTCACTCCTCTTCATAGTTATAAATGTCCTTGGTGCTTGCAGCTAATACTGTGTTTTGTAGTTGTATACCTATATAGGCAGGAGTTCGAATCACTCAGTGGGGAACTTGTCTGTGTGGCTTCAATGTTAGGTGCATACAGATTCTTGAACAAATGTGCTGTATCAACTTCCATTTAGGAGAAGGTTTTAAAATGGGAGAGGATGCCTCCATCCACTCACCACACATTTACCACAAACATCCTCTCTGCATCACACTGATAAAGTCATCATGCCAAAAGTATACACTATGGCCTTACAACACAGACTTCTCCTGTGCCACTTGTGGCTACCTCTGTGTTCTATATATTGTGTAAATAGATAGGTGGGGGTTCAAATCCAACATTGGTTAAGTGCTGTGACTGTGTGTGCTGTCATGTACAACTGTGTTCATGACAACAACCCTTATGTAAACTTCCACTTAGGAGATTTAGTTTCACTGACAGAGGATTACCCTACAAATGTATATTACCCACAAGCAATAAACAGTTTAGGAAACACAATGCTTACATAATCTATCAAAAATGAACTACATCACATTGGTCATATGAGTTATCCTGTGTTGCTGGCTGTTGAAACTGAGCTCTATAGACTACATAGGTACAGAGGGAGGAGGTTTGAATCCAGCAGTGATTGACTACTGTACATGTGTGTGCTGTTGTGCTGTGTAGAAAAGGCTTCCAATGCATTTAGTACATATAGCTGTGTATTGTTATTGTGCACTTTCTCCACCTTCATACATTTTTTGAAGAACATCAATATATGAAAGAATGGTGATGTCATCCATTAAAATGTGCACTGTCACAATGGTAAAACAACATCTGGTGTGATGCATGTGATTCAGGAAGTGTTCTGTACCTTGTGATCTTAGGTATTTTGTTCAGATTGAGCCATCACTCCTTAGATTCACTTGTGTAAGTATGTTTGTAAATGTGCAAGTAGGTAACAATGCTGTTAGCCAGCTATCTGCTGTGTACATTTATGGCTGGGGACTCTTATTACTAAGATTGTCTCTCATCTTTCACACAGAAATGCTTTACTGAATAAAGATGATGTCATGGAATGACATGTGGCTTTCCCATCAGAACTGCTAAGTCTTTTCCTGTGGCATGAGGACACAAGGCAATGTTCTATATGTTGTTGCCTTAGTAAGGCATGTGTTTGAATCCATGATTACCTGATTACCTACAGATTGTGCATGATTGCCATTCTACCTTCACACTGATGACTGTATTGCACATCATATGTATTTGGGTATACCTAGCAACAGGCAATGTTGTGTGAGAAAGACACATACAGCAACAGTGTTTTAAAGAAATTACAGGCATACGGGTCTATATCAAATCAACAAAAATCAATTACATTGAATACCAAAACAGTGACACGTATTACTCAAACCACAAAAATACCGAACGCACTAAACCGCGAAATTTAAAATATCGAACGTTCATAGTCAGCCAACCCCACCACCCGCTACATACTACCTACCAAAACAAAATAAATAAACCACATACATACACTAACCAAACACTACTCCTAACCCTAAAGTAAAGAACCAAAACTCAACTTCTAACCCTACACTAAACCCCACATACACAACTATCTATGCACTATCCTTAACCCCTCCCTAACCCTAAGGTCTGTAACTACTGCACACTTCCCCTATGTAGATATACCCAAACAAAATAAATAATACACATAAATACATTTAACAAAACCTTACTTCTAATACTACACTAAATCTTACACACATTACCTATCTATGCACTTATCTTAACCCGCACCCTAACCCTAAGGTCCGTAACTATTGCACACTTACCTTACGGAGCTATACCGCAGACAGGCCAACCAAAACACTTTGACATTTCAAATTTTGTGGTTTTGCACATTCGACGATTATGTATTTCGCACAATACGTGTCGATGATTTCGTATTCACATAAACAGAGTTTCAACACTCTAATAGGAACCCCAGGCACACATATCCCATGCATCAATCACATCAGTCACGGCTTCAAAGACCAAAGTATCTCACACCTGTAGCATCAGTGCCACCATGGCATGTTCAGTCTTCCAAATGTCATGTGGCCTCTGCCATCACATAACCAGGTGTTTAAACTCCGCACTGGCTGCCTGTATGCATTGTGTGTCCTAACACTGTTATGCATGAATGCCATCCACAAGTGTAATAATGTGTACAACTGGAGTGGGAGTAACCTCCCCAGCTCTTTTATCTCATACAAATTGCAACACAGTCATATAATCTAATAACTTTACATAAGTGGAGTCTTATAGCTTTTTACTTCCACTGTGATGCATGTGATTCGTACACATGTTGGTAGTCAATGGACTTTCATAGCGTACTGTTCTATTCCAGGTAACGGTGCATGTATGTACTGACATTACACAAACAACACTACATGAAGTTATTATTCTCAGAATTTACTTTGTAGAAAGAAATATAAAATCATTTTGTAATATCCTGCCAGTGAAGAGACCTTGAGCAACTGCAGTGTCATCAGATCTGTGTTGCCACTTGTGTATTTTGATTGTTATTACATTCCTATTTATGATGCACATGTATATAAAACACTTGCTTACCTAGGATATGTTTCATGGTAACATACCTCCCATCTATGATTGTCCACTGACAACAACCGGATAAACATGTCCCTTTCCACTGTGCACGACAGCTGCTGTACAGCTTGTGCTTTGTTTATACAGGATGAAGTGGAGGTTACAGCACTTCAGTCAGTTATCACACATACATTCTCCTTATATACATGCCATATTCAATAACAGCACTGTATGGAAATGTCCCCTAATGTATCCACTGTCCTTGCTAACTACTATCTCAACTAGGCATGTTATCAACATTAATATCACATTTACTCCCGTCTTAAAATATTCCATTGTATTCCTCTCACAGTCATTGTTAGCAGGTCCATTTTAAGTTATGCACATGGGTTATAAATAATTGGAAGCAGGACTATTTATTATCATCAGTATGGGCATGTTTCTGTTGAAAATGCTTCTTTGTGACATGATCACATTTGAATGCATTAATTGAATAAATATTTTCCATATACCCTCTCTCATACTTATGTTTGCACTATTAACATTGTTTCCATGTACTCCCTCCCAGTTTCATGTTCCCTGCATCTACATACTTATAATTCACTTGCCCTTACTTCATATAAGCTGTCTGCATGTGCTCCCATAATACGTTTGCCTACAAGCGTGTGCTTGTGACTTCCAGCACCATTTCGTGGCCACTGACACTTCTGCTGGCCATGAAACGGTGCTTGGAAACTTGTGAACACAATGAGCAGCATACATATTCAAGGAGTGTTGCTGCATATTCAAGGAGTGTTGCTGCATATTCAAGGAGTGTTGCTGCATATTCAAGGAGTGTTGCTGCATAGCTCACTAAATGCTTTAATTGTGTAGAATTGACATGAAGCTTACACAGTTGTTAATGAATCTCAGCGAGTGACTTTGCAGTTTACAGCTGGCATTGTCTCTCAACGAGTGATTAGTAATTTAATGAAAGGCATGTGCTGTTCGGCCAACACCAAAACAAAAACAAAATCAATGGAAGAAATTTATGGAATTGGACATGGGAAATAGTGATTATTCTCAAAATTAATGAAATGTAAATGAAAACAATATTTATCTTGTCTTGTTATATAAATGGCAAAAGAAGGACACTGAAGTATCTAGGCCAACCAAAAATGTATTTTTTTCTATGGGAATGATATACATTTAATTATTGTATGTTATAAAATATGATGCAACCAATGTGAGAAATGGGCTATGCAATATAAAACTTTGTTTTGAAATTTTTGGATGTTCCTAAGGACATTTATGGCCTGAGTTCGCAGAGGCAGATAGAGAAAAAGAAAAACGAAAATGAATGTTAGCAGGAGGACAGAAGTGAAGTACCAGATGAATTAAGTGTACATGAAACATCTCCGGGTGCTGTAACAATGCAGCACAATCTTCCACCTTGTCAAATGGCAGTGGGTAGGCATACAAGATGTCATCATATCCAGCATCTGCACAGAAATAAGCCTCAGACAGTGCTGACACCTCAATACATCTATGAGTTCCACCAGTCATAACATCAGCACCATCAAGTGTTTTGTGGGTTTTCATATGTGGTTGAAGTGTCACTCCCACAGACTGGAATCTCTGCTTCATCTGTATGACATTACTCTTCACTATCTGCAGATCCACTGTGAACACTGGAGCATGGAGAGTTGCCCAGGACTGCCCAGCTGACATCTTACAGCTTTGATTATTTTTTTTCTCAGGAAATCAGAAAGGTATTCAGTGTACCTTTGCCAAAACTCTACTTTTTCGTCAAGTTTTACACAAGCAGCCCTGGAGAACTAATGACCGATCACATGCTACGCTACAGTCGGGAAAGCATCACCACCCCCTACGCTCCATGCTAGTATCGTTATTGGATAATGAGCTCAAGAAGCTGCTGTAGGAACAGAACCCACAGCCTTTTGATCTCCCAGCATCAAAGGCACCTGTGCCACCTGTTGAGCCACTGATAGTGACTTGGCTAAATGCTTTAGTAACAGACAAATGAAACAGTGTTTTACATGCAGTTGTTCTAACATAATCTGCCTTAAGAATGTTAGTTAAAAAGTGATAATTTCAAGACCTCAAGTCAACTCAGATATGCAACTCTGACAGAAGACTGTAATGTAGGTGTACAACACAATCCATTGTGGAAGTTAATATAATCACACCTAGGGCAAACGTTCATACATCTGCTATGTTTCTCATAGTTTGTAAACGTCTGTATGTGTGCTGTGACCAATGACCCCTTAGTCAATTAGTGGTGGAACTAAGGGGAGGTTAAACACATGACAATTAGAGGGGACAATAACAGTATATTAATATGCCTTTGAGAAAACAACAACATGTGTTATTTATTCCTATCTGGCAAAGGGGAGGGCTGAAATGTGTGTTTCAAATGTCCTGCACACAGTCAGATGTAAAATCAGTAAAGAAAACAAACCTGTGTAATGGTATCTGTGTTATTTTACTTGTGTTATGGTTCCTGTGCTATAGTACCTGTGTTATGTTACCTGTGTTATGGTTCCTGTGCAATACTATCTATGTTATGGTACCTATGTTATGATTCCTCTGTAATGGTACTTGTGTTATGCTGGATCAGTATGTCAATACTTGGAAATACATTTACTATGGAAAATACTATCTTCCTTGTCCACTTCAATAATGTAATAGTCACTTGCTGAAGTAAAGATGCTTATATGCAATGATGTTTCAACTGCTCAGTAAATGATTTATTTAATAGAGAGAGTAGCAAATAACAATTATGTCAGTAATCATTAAACATTTACATTAGTTAAGAGTGTCAAATACCCTGCAACTCTAAACAAATTCATCCTTGGTCTCTGGCACAGTACAATTCAGGGATAAAACAGAGTCATTTTTGGTACATTTTTAAAATAAATTCCAGTCAGTACTTAAATGTATGTGAAGTTCACAAGCTGCCTATAAGGGAGGTTTTATATCAGTCATGATATAACATTATTATACTAATGAATGGATTGATAATCCATAAAAACAATTCTGAATGAATTGTAGAAACAGAGTAGCATTGAAGTTTTACAAGCTAAACAGTTTATGCTGTTTACTCAAAGAGCGTTCCACGTTTTTTTTTTTTTTTTTGTGGGAGCATCTATTAAATAGTCTGAAGAGTTTCTCCCTGGACCTCTGCTGAAAATAGGCTCTATTCCAGTCGAACTTTCCCAGTAAACAAATGTTAAATAAAAAAATTAATTAAAAATATTCTTGACCAGCACTGTTTAGATAGAGATTTTAAGGTACAGTTTCTGTGGGAAAAGCTGAATGCAATATTTTTGCTTACATATTAAATACTTTGAAATTTATGCAATATAAAATATGCAGACAAGGAAAATCAGAGAATCGAAACAGCTTGCACTGTTGAAAAATAAACAGAGAAACTAGAAGAATATGATTTTCCTATCTTGTTTGAATATCTAATTTATTTAAATAGCCCGTCATCATTTTTTTATTTTTCTTCATCAGTTTGTTAGCCAGGTAAGCCCACAGGATCAGTGAGCCTTTGTAGGGTTGACCCAGGAATACTGTCTTGTTACATGACTTGCTTAAAGTCACAAACGAAGCAAATGGAGGTGAAAGGAATAAAACTCTGTATTCCGGACTACAGTGAACCCTTCATTAACAGCTCGGAGCCTTATCCCTTTGTGCTGATAGACTACTGATGTAGAAACTTGAAACTAGGATGGGTTTATAGAAAACACCAGGCTCGATCAGTGTGATGTGAGTGAGTGATTCAATGATTGCTACAGTGATATCAAGTCTGACCAAGTGGCATTACAGAGGTTTAATGGATAATGATGCATATAAATGTGGCAGTTTGGGAGTGCAGCTAATGTAAATTAACCATGTGCTTTGCCCTGGAGCATTACTCCAAAATCAAAGTGGCACAGAAGAGTGATTCACAGACAAGCTCTACCCTGCTATCTAGGAATAAAGCAGTGGGATCGAGTACATTACTTTACAACATTTACCCACTGATGTCTATGGCAGGAGCATAACAGGTAGTCAGGTAGTGACACAGCAGGTAATACTGCAAGATTCTGTACGTGTGCTGTGTGTGTGTGTGTGTGTGTGTGTGTGTGTGTGTGTGTGTGTGTGTGTGTGTGTGTGTGTGTGTGACAGTCTAGGTGTGTCACTGAGTATGTATCACAGTGTGTGTGTGTGTGTGTGTGTGTGTGTGTGTGTGTGTGTGTGTGTGTGTGTGTGTGTGTGTGTGTGTGTGTGAGAGACAGTCTAGGTGTGTCACTGAGTACATATCACAGTGTGTGTGTGTGTGTGTGTGTGCGCGCGCGTGTGTGTGTGCGTGTGTGTGTGTGAGACAGTCTAGGTGTGTCACTGAGTACATGTCACAGTGTGTTTGTGTGTGTGTGTGTGTGTGTGTGTGTGTGTGTGTGTGTGTGTGTGTGTGTGTGTGTGTGTGTGAGAGAGAGAGACAGTCTAGGTGTGTCACTGTGTACATGTCACAGTGTGTGTGTGTGTGTGTGTGTGTGTGTGTGTGTGTGTGTGTGTGTGTGTGTGTGTGTGTGTGTGTGTGTGTGTGTGTGACAGTGTGTGTGTGTGTCTGTGTGTGAGACAGTCTAGGTGTGTCACTGAGTACATGTCACAGTGTGTGTGTGTGTGTGTGTGTGTGTGTGTGTGTGTGTGTGTGTGTGTGTGTGTGTGTGTGTGTGTGTGTGTGTGTGTGTGTGTGTGTGTGTGTGTGTGTGTGTGTGTGTGTGAGACAGTCTAGGTGTGTCACTGAGTACGTGTCACAGTGTGTGTGTGTGTGTGTGTGTGTGTGTGTGTGTGTGTGTGTGTGTGTGTGAGACAATCTAGGTGTGTCACTGAGTACATGTCGCAGTGTGTGTGTGTGTGTGTGTGTGTGTGTGTGTGTGTGTGTGTGTGTGTGTGTGTGTGTGAGAGAGAGAGAGAGTCTAGGTGTGTCACTGAGTACGTGTCACAGTGTGTGTGTGTGTGTGTGTGTGTGTGTGTGTGAGACCGTCCAGGTGTGTCACTAAGTCCATGCCACAATGTGTGTTTGTCTGTGTTTGTATAACTATCAAGGTGTATGACTGAGTACGTGTCAGAATATTTGTGTGCATGGGGGAAGAAGTGTGGGTGTGGGTGAGGGCGTGCCTGTGAGTACCTGTGTGTAAACATTGTGTAGGATGAAAGGGAAAACATTAACACATCCCCACTAACACAAGTGTACTTTACTCCACCCCCACCCAGTGATGCTGTTGACTTGTCACCAATGGGAGATCACAGATCATCTCATTCCCATGATGGGATAATGTTTCTAACTCCATCATCATATGTAACAAGCACTGGTTATTAAGATGGGCCTCTCTGCATCCCCAATACTAACCAACATCCAAAAAACACAACTAAACTAACTTGAGCAATGTTATAATAAAATAGTTAAAGTTGACACAAGCTTGTGCCATAAAACACATTACTAAATAACTCTTCAATAACTCCATCGGTTAGAACTCCCAAGAACTGCTAAAAATATTACAACTAAAAATCACACATACCATCCTAAATAAAAAATTATGCTCAGTTATTAATCTTCTATTAAGTAGATATAAACTGTCTAGAAAACTATGATCACAAATCCTAAATAAAACGCTTGTCATTAAATTTAACAATCACTATGGAGACTGCCCTTACTCAATGCATGTATCAATACTATGGAACTCAATTGCTTCAGAAAATACATCAGAAACTAGCCCAAAAGTCTTCATTCAGAAATGTAATCTGTATCTAAATTATGCTTGAAACTGCTCATCTGTTAAAATTTCATTTGTTTGAGGTGCTGTACTGAAGTTCTATCAGCTAGAACCGGTGCTAGCTCAGATGGTTGAAAAAGATCTCAGGGTACTTAATAAAAAGAGTAGGGTTTGCTTTATTATACTGACACTTTTCCATCTTTCTTTCATTATTTACACATTCATTATATTTACACTTTATATCACACTTTATACATCTTAATAAAAAACTTTATATGTTCATTGTCCTAAATACAATTTATTTATTTAAGTCTGATGACCGGGGAAGTCCACTGGGCCACAAAGAGCCCATTTTCAGTGGAGGCCCGGGGAGAAAAGCTCCAAATATTGCAAGTTACATATTACATGTTACAAAAGAATAACAAAGATTTGTACAGAACAATTAAAACATTTACAGAAATATAATACATTATGTAATAAGCTTTTAGTGAGTTAACATTTAAACAGAAGGTTACTAGCCCTTTAAGAGGTTGGGTAAACTGAACATTTGCAGAAAAACACATTTTTGTCAAATAAGCTCTTTGTAATTAAACATTAAACAAGTAGATACTAGCACTTTGCAGGTTAGGTGGACCATTTTGCATGGAGAGAGTACAAGAAAATTGGATTATGGAAAGTATAGTACACAGTGGCGGCTGGTGACTTCAAATCAAAGGGGGGCTGCAGGAGACAGGTGAGTGGGTGGGGGTCAATGGGAAGGGGAGTGGCCAATTAGAAAGGGGAGGAGCTATGCTCAAAACCACAAAAACTGTAACTTTAATTAAATACACTGCCCTGGGTGCCAAACCGTCATTATGAGAATCCAATCAAGACAAAATGAAGTGTAGAAGAAAAATAATATTTCAATACATTGGCTGCATGACAGCTTACTCAATATCTAGATGAAAACAAAAAGGTTGTGAGGCATGAAAAAATAAATTACTTTTTAAATACATTATTGGAATGCCAGTCAAAATCAAGTATAAGAAAAACAAGCAGCACTCAACTCAAACCACTTCTCCTTGTACTGCAGTTCTAATTATAATTTATATTCAGCTTTATTAAAGTACCAAGTAACATGCTGAAAGTAGCAATCTCTGTGATACCCCCACTTGTAAAAACGTTTCTTATCCAAAAAAGATCTGCTGTCTGACAACTATCTACTTGTTTCATGGGGAAAACATGATCAAAGTAAAAAATGAAAAGCAAACAAGAAACAAGCTCAAGATACATTGCTTAAAGGATTACTGTACAGGTAATGGACCACACATGATAGATTGGCATTCTGTTTGGTTTACAGGTAAAGCCTGCAAAGATGACTGCAAGTCTCCAACAAATGTAATGAGCTCCTTAAAATAATGTAATCCTGTCCTTTATTACAAATACTGTCATATGCATTTCAATACCCAAGGCTTATACATTATCTAGTTATGTAAGTATTCTCTGCATGGCAACAACAGAAAGGCTTTCAATGTTGGCAATTCTTTAATAGTATGCTTATTAAAGCTTACTTGCATCTTACAATCTCAGACAAGCTTACCTGATGGTCATTAAAGCATTGCTACTTAAACACAGAGCAACAGTCACTTTCTGAGTAATAATAAGCATAAATCAACAGTATAAAAATATGACAGAAACCAGAACATTCTGCAAAATCAAGGACAGAATAAAAGTAGCACTTGTGTCTACCTTGGATGGGGGGATACTCTGAAAATTTACACTGCATAACTGCTCCTTGCCTTGCTTGGACACATCCAGAGTCACTACATGGGAGAGTGGGGTGCAACAAGTATGTCACAATTTTAAATGTCACTGGCTGACTGTGATGTCCCTGACACATTTGTCATACCTCTCAATCTCAAAACAAGAAATATGGACAGAGCCATACATAGAAGTGGGACAAAGGCCCAAAAAAGGACAATTTTTAAATATTGCTCTTATAAACTTAGAAAGATAAGTAGGTCTTGCATTAGTATGAATTTTCTGAAAGGTATGAAATCTGAAACTCAAATGTCTGTCATTATTTTCTAACTTCCGTCTTTAATGAGTTGCCACAAATTTGCCAAAAAAACACAATTTTATGAAAAATGGACCAAAAATGTGATGCAAAAATATAAAATAGCCACACAATACAGCTGGGAACCTGTCAAAGAAGGGACACTTTTTTAATATTAGTACTGCTAACTTGAGCAGCTGACAAAATAAAAGAATCTACATGCATTTCTGAAATAAAAGTAATCTATAACTCTGATTATTACAGTTATTTCTTAATTGTAAGCCCTTCAAGTTTTCTTCCAAAATTGCCATTTTGTGGCAGGATTATTAGGGGAAGAGCAACATTTTGAGCCAAAATTGGGGACAGTTGAGAGGTTTGGATATGCCTAATTCTATAAAAAATTTATTTGCACGTACCTCTCAACCTGTTAATGCAGAAAATCTGGACAAGGCCAAATATACTGGGGGAACATATAAACAGTACTATAAATTGTTGTATAAACTGAGACAATTGATAGAATAACAGGTCTTGCTTTAGCATGCATTTTTCTGAAGGTTATGAAATCTGAAACTCAGTGTCTGTCATTATTTAGTGACTTAATTCCTAAATTATTTGCCAGAAAACCACGCATTTTATGAGGAACAAACCAAAATAAGAAGCAAAAATCGATTAATTCTGTGAAAATATGGATAGTTGAGAGGTATAGTTTAGCCGGGGCTTTCTTTGATTTTACCACCCTTTCCCCTCACAAAATCATGGTCGAATGGAGCCTCCCCCCTGCAGCCATTCCAATGAACCATTACTTAACTATTTCACCCCATTTACCATAAACACTAATGTGCATACTGCTTTACTTCTATGATGATTTGGACTTCATTTGAAAGTTTTATTTTGCATTTTACAGCACAAACACTAAGACATCTGCTAAATAAAGCAATGCAATCTCACAATGAAAACAGACTTAGCATTAAAACTTCTCTGTCCTTGAAACTCACATTCATTGAAACAGCATTGAAACCCACATTCAAAGAAAATACATTTTGCCAGTAGCAGATAAAGATTAACTTTGGGCTGTTTTCAAATCATAGGCCCCTTGCACACGAAATATACACGTGTTCTTTGATACACCTTCCTGATTGTATTAAATTATATTCCTTGTACAATATAGTACAGTTGTTAGAGGGCATTTTAAATTTGTTTTGAACATTTTTCCAGTAAACAATGTAACAAAATGCATGCACCAATAATGACAAAACTGCCCAATTCAGAACATTTCTATCAGAAAAGTCTACTCAAACTTCTACAGTCCACCAGTATCAGTAAACATGCACAATCTCTGAAGAAGTAAAAGTCATCTAGATAATTCCACATTAAAGAAATCTGTAACTAATGAAGAGGTTGCTGCTAGCAAACAACTTTATATTTCATTGTTTCATCTACAAATAAAGTGCCTATTGCCCTTGAGGAATAAATTGCCTAAGTTACATTAAAAAATGATAAGCTAGTAATATTGCAATAGGGAATGGATGGCAAACTGATAACAGGGTCATAGTTACTAGGTATCTTCA
This sequence comes from Protopterus annectens, assembly GCF_019279795.1. Lineage (NCBI taxonomy): Eukaryota > Metazoa > Chordata > Ceratodontiformes > Protopteridae > Protopterus > Protopterus annectens. The sequence goes on from NC_056744.1 coordinate 384,171,181, forward strand.
CCAGAAAGGACTGCAGCATCCACCCCCTTTACAACACAGTACAGTATGAGCAATGCAGCTACTTACTGTGGGAGTAGAACCCACAGCCTTGTGCATCAAAAGCAAGTACACTACCTATTGTGCTATTAATAACACAGGTAACCTTGGCATAAGCAGCACTAAACTTTTGTTCCCCTGCAGCTCTCAGCTTTTTGTAAAATTTACTTGACACTCAGCTGCATCTCTGAACTTTGCAGCACAAGAAATCTGGAAAAATCCAAAATTTAGGGGGGGGGGCAAAAGACCAAAAAAATAGGGACACATTTTAAACATTGCTTGTATAATGTTGGAAAGTTGTTAGAATAAAATGCTGGGTTACCACCATGCATTTCATTGCCAAGTATTGAACCCAGGACCCTGTGCAAAACAGTCAGAGCAACATACCCCTATACCAAATCATTAGTTTTATGAAAGAAAGGAAGACTGAAACTTAAACGGCTACCATTTAGTGAATTCAGTTTCTCACCATAGCTGTCAACATCTTAGCATAAAACACCTGAACAAAGCCAATAATGGGGGAATACAGCCCCCAAACATATTCAGTGAGTTCAGTTATCACCATAGCTCTCAACCTTGGCACAAAAAACCTGGATGAAGCCAATAATGGGGGAATACAGTCCAGAAAATAGGGACAAACATCTACTGAGGACACCAGATCAAAACCACACAAACACAGGGAGGACATTCTGACTCATCACAGAAGACACCCCAGCCAAGAATCAAACCAGACAACCTGTAGCTGTCAGGCAGTAATGCTACCACTGCACCACTGCACTACTGGGTATGTTAAGTAACAAAAATACAGAAACCACTGATTTTTTGTGGAACAGAACAGAACAAATATGAAGCAAAAATCTGCAAATGTTTTACAAATGGTGGTGGGTAGGGAATTCAAGCTCTTGTCACTTGGGCCCAAGGTACAAGGTTAAGGCCTTATTCTCTACCCACCACCATGTAGCAACTGGGGCATTTTACACACACACACACACACACACACACACACACACACACACACACACACACACACACACGATCATCCATGGCAGCAAAGTTCTCCATAGCAATTCTGTCCTCTGCAGCAGCTCTGGGTCTCCCTCCAGCCTGGTGGTGATGGGTTTGGTGTACTTCCGGCCTGTGCTGTTGTCACCGCACAGACTTTTGGGCTGGCAGGGCGGAGTTCCCTATCTGGACTGCCTAACACAGCAGTCAGGAATTAAGCATGCATGCATGGAGTTCTGGAACTACTCATGAAATTTTTTTTCATTTTCTACAGTGGGGGGAATTTATTTTATTCTTTTTACAGGTGGGGGGTTGCAGTCCTATAGCATGAGCCGCCCCTGATAGTACATTAGATAGCAGAGAGAAAATCAGTCCCTGGTAGGGCGAGACTGTTTTAGGTTAAGATGAAGCAACAGAATTGGTAAATGGTAATGATTTCAGTGCAGGGTAGAAAGAGATGCGGTGGAGAGGGGTTTATGTTGAAGCGTGACATGGGCATTCCCATTTGTCTGATAGATGAGAGAATAGCTGAGATTTGAAAATGGTATAGTTTGGAGGGTTGCGAAGGTTGGGGGGGGGGTCCACTCCTTGGCTAAGGAGTAGGACAGTAGTAGGTGGCCAGGAGGTTGTGCTGGTTTGTGGACTTGAAGGAGATTTTGGTTTGTGGATCTGATTATCAATTATCAATAATTATATTATATATATTATATTATATTATATTATATATTATATTATATGTTATATTATATTATGTTATATTATATTATATTATATATTATATTATATGTTATATTATATTATGTTATATTATATTATATTACATATTATATTATATATTATATTATGTTATATTATATATTATTATAATGATTAACAATTATCACCCATTTCATGCTCACTGTGATTTCCACCATAACCATTCTTTATATCACATATTTCCTCATTATCTTCCTTTTGTTATACAACAATTCTTCACATGTTCTTTTCCATAAATACCAAAGAGCAATGAACAAAATGTTATCTCATTCTTTCATTTTCACTTCATACCTTAAATTCCTTGTGCAGCACCAAGTCCACATCAATGTTTTAGATACTTTCCAGTCATAAACATCCATGAATAATGTCTAAAAATAAAATTTTTTACAATCCAAAAAATATTGTGATGTCTCTTTCTTTTTCATTTTGCATTTCATGTTACTTTTCACCTGCAGTTAGTGCAATAATAAATGTTACAGAAAATCAATGGCTTCAAAAAAGGATTCAAATCTTTCCTGCCTTTTCTTTCCTTATTGCTTTCTTGTAATCACCCCCATTTTTTCTAAAGGATAACTATAACAGTTCACTTTCATTATTTTTATACCATTCTTTCCTTTCACTTCATTTATATCGGTTTCCATTTCTCATGTTTTTTCTCTTCCAAACCTTTTGTTTCTATTTTCCATTTCTTACACCCACATGCCTTCATATTTTTCAAATAACAAATTACCTACTATTAGTTTCATAGGTGTGTACTAGGCTAGTGACCACATGGGCCTTTTTAAGCCTAGCCATACACCCCAAATCTCTGACAAATTCTGGTAACCTTGATAAGTATAAGCAGGGGTCTGGGAGATTAACCATTTGCAGGATGCTTGTATCCATTAGAGACATGGGTGCCAAATTAGGAATGAACTTCCTTTTCCTATACAATTGTCCAAGTTACACATGAATTGGGTTAGGGAGGAGCTCTGCTTCACATGGGTCTATATTCACTCATTGAATAAAAAATACATCGAACCTTTGTTCATCGAATGTTCAGTTCAAAGAACCCTCAGTCATTGAATATTTTACCCAGGAAATGGAATTGGTTGGCTAGCTTTAGGAAAATTGCCCTTTTCCCCATTTCAGTGTGATCTCAGAGTTGGTATATATAAGTCGGGGGTGTGGGGGAGTGTATCTCCCCACTTGGGTGGCTTTGATATACTGCTGTGAGTTTTGGTATGCATGTTGGTCCACTGTCTCTTTTCCCTGGGTAAAATATTCAATGATTGAATGTTTGCTGAATTGAATGTTTGATGTTTTACGTTCGATGAATACAGGTTCAATGTATTTGTTATTCAGTGACTGAACATAGACCCGCTTCATACAGATGGGAAGCCTGTTCCAGAGAAGGGGTAGTCTCTGGGATACATATCTATCCCTTCAGTAGACCCTATTTACAATGGATAATTTTGGTGCTGTTTGTTTTGTGGATATGCAGGAGGTCCATCAGGGTGGGATCTGACAATGCCTTGTATGCCAGGCATAGATCTACCCTCAACAGTCTGTAGGAGACATAATACAGGGATAGGGAGATGAGGCAGTCTGCACAGAACATGTTACTTACACCCTGTATTTTTTTTTAGTGAGGAACCTATGTGGGCATTGCTATTGTTGGATGTGCCTGCTTAGGTAAATACCAAGGGGGGCATTGTACTCAATAGCAGATCTGATGAATGCTGAATACACTGGCACAGTGACTTGCTTGGACATAGATGCCATTGTTTATATGTTGCATAACATAGAATGATTTCCTTACCACTGTAGACATGTGATGGTCAAAGGCTAGATTACTGTCTATGTGTGTCCCCAAGTTCCTGACTACTGGGTCAGCTCTTAGGGGTGTTTTGTCAATATGGTAGTTATCAGCGGTGGATGACTTCCTGAAAGATACAATTATGCATTTCTTGGCATTTCATTTTAGACCGTGCCTCTGACATCAGTTATTTGTCTGTGTCAGCCCTTCCTGGAGAACATTTGTGTCAGTGGGGGATTCTATGACTGGTCCTAATTTGCAACCATCTGCAAAGTTAATCAGCCAGAGGCCATTGACATTGGCCTTGACTTCAGAGAAGTAAATGCCATAAAGGAGTGGTCCCAGGACTGATCTCTAATGGATTCCACGTGTGACTGCCCTTTGTAGAGGAGGACTCCCCAATTCTAACTTCTGTCTGTAGGCCAGCTGGCTATCCACTAGGTGACAAAAGTCTTTATACCTAACCTCTTGAGTTTGTCAATAATCCCCAAGTGGGGTAGTGTGTCAAATGCCTTGGCAAGATCAAGGTAGGCAGTGAGAACCATTTTGCCCTCATCCAGTGCTTTGGTGACCTCCTCAAAGAGGTCTACCAGGTTCGGTAGGCATGACCTGTCCTTGACAAAACCAAACTGGGTTGGGTCCAGTAGCTTGAGGTTTCCTATGTCATCATTGATCATATCCATGAGAAGTCTTTCCATGGCTTTGCATATAAAACTAGTGAGACTTATGGGTCTGTAGTTTCCAGAATCTGTAGATGGCCCACCTTTGTGCAGAGGGATGGCTGCTGCTGTTCTCCATTCATGAGACATGAAGCCTTTGTGGATGCTACAGTTAAAGAGCAATTCCAGAGGGCTTTATAGGTCATGTTTCATGTTAATTAGAAGACATCCTGGGATATTGTCTGGGCCCATTGATGAAGTGTTCTGGGTCTTAGAGAGACAATTAAGAATTGTTCCCTAGTGATAGTAGAGGGAGTTATACTCAATGCTATTTCCTGAGGGGAGGTTGAGGGGGAGAAAGGGGTAATGCTGGAGCTGAATTTTTCAGCCAATAGGTTTGTTATATCTTCTGGCTCAGTATAGGTGGCTCCATTTACAATAATCTCTGTATACAATTGTGTATTGCCTTTGAGGTTGTAGACATAGCTAAATAATACCTTATGGTTGACCTTGGCTTGGGAGGTAAAATTCACCTCAAATTTGGCTTTGGTAGACTTTCTTTGTCCTCTGAGTTGTTTCTTTAGTTTGTTGAGAGTGCTTTTATCCTGCTGGGTGCTGCACATCCTATTTTTTATATGATTTTCTTCCTTCTCTTATACAGCCTGATGATGTCATTCCACTAGGGTGGCTTATTTTTTGAGTTAGTTCTGTACCTGTTCCTGGTGAGTACAGTTGTTTATGTGCAGCTAGTAACATGTTGAAAAAACACAAGTGGCACAGTGCTGACCAGATCAAAACCTCCGAAACACAATATCTGCACCAACAGCAAACGAAGAGTTGAATAATTTTATTAAAATTAAGCGCTTTCGGTAGAGAGCATTCTCCCCACCTTCATCAGCTAGTAACATGCTTGTATTGGGATTCTGTGAAATGTTCTGCATAGATAGCAGTGTTTTCAGAGTTTATGGGTGCTTTGAAATGTTGCCAGGTTATCACTTAATAGTAGGAAGTTAGCCTTAGAGCAGTTCCTGAACAGTACGGGGTTAGCTGGGTTTCCAGGTTTTATTCCTACTTGAAAGGAGACCATTTTTGTGATCTGACCTTCTCAGAAAAGACATTACACTGGAAGTTTGCAGCACTCTCCCATATTAGTGATGACCAGATCCAATATTCTTGCATCCCTGATCAGTGTATTGACAATCTGGTCCAAGGGGGTTTGTGTTTACAAAATGCAGGAATCTCTGTGCCTGCACATTTGGTGTCATATATGATTCTCAGTTAATTGTGGGGTAATAAAAATCACCCATGAATATGGTATTGGGTTGGATTGTGCATGTTTCCAATAAATTTAAATACATGTTATGTGTGTCCTGGGTCATTGATGGGGACTTATAACTTGCAAGGAAGTGGTATGGGATTTTGCCTGTGGTCATTTGAATGTGGAGAAGCTTAAGTGCATTGTCATGTTTGACCAGCCTTGAGGTATATCTATTTTTGATGTAGATTGAGACACCTTCACCTTTAGTCCCTGTCTGTGTAGTAGCTGTTCTAAATGTCTGGAAGGCATTATACCCTTGCACTGCCCATGTGCTCTCTGCAGCGTTAAACTATATATCAGTGACCACACAGATGTTAGCATTCTCTGTGGTGAGGAAAGGATAAAGATAACATTGATTTTAACTTATGCAGATGATTTGATTATCCAAGAACAAATATCGAATGAAAGAAATAATTTATGGAACAGAACAATTCTGGTTACATTACGATTACGGTTAAATCTAAAAGTGAGGGTCTTTTAGAAGTGGTAAGGAAGGCAGGAATTTATATTACTATAAGTATGAGTGATGTTCTAGGGGTAAGTTTGAGAAGGAGCAAACAGCAATGGAACAATGGAGAGAAATTCTAAAACAAAAAGTGAAAGTTTGTAGATTGGTGGAGGATGTTTCAGTTGTTCCCAAAGAAAAAGTTAGATATGTTAAAGACATACATTTTGGGATAGCTAGCATATTTGGGTGGTGTGTATAAGTTTCCAGGCTGCATGGAAAGTGAATTGCATTTTTTTTGTGGGGAGTAAGTTGATTCCAGTCAAAACAGGAATAGTTTATAATGTAAAAGTGGAGTGCTTGAATTTAATACCTCTTTTTTTTAGTGTCAATAGGTTTGTTTGGGGTGTTAAAAACGTGTCTGAAAAAAGATGTCTGAACCACTCCTTTTTTGGCATTTCCTTCTCTGAAATCAAGGCCAATGTCAATGGCCTCCGTCTGGCTAAATTTGCAGATGACTACAATATCTGAACACAATATGTTGGGGTATCTGAAATATACAAAAAATTACTCTTCCAGGGCCTCAGATATTTCTAATTTTTCCCTTTGAAGCATTTTTACTTTGGCAAATATTTGCTCCTTTTGCCTACTCACAATATGGCTTTAAAAATTACTTTTTTACACCTTCCAATTATATTCTTCAGCACTTGTCTACTCTTATCAATGAATATTCCCTGCACAATAATAAAGTAAATTTCTATGATCAGTTAACCTGTATAATTAGTCCTGGGTTTAGTACTCAACATTTAATGGATATAATAAATTCCCCTCTCCCAAAAGGGACAATGGTGTAATCACTAACATGGTTATTTCAGAGTTGCATTCACTTTACTATAAACTGCTTAAAGATTTTAGGAGACAGCACTGTGAAACCAGGGCTGAGAATATTGACACAGACAATCTTACTAGGGTGTTAAAGGTCCCATGGCCACTTATGCTATCTTCTAGGTGAAGATTATTTGCATGGAATTGTTTGCTTCAAGATGTCATCAAGATGGGATAAGGGCATCCTGGATACACATAATCTGGGAATGTCACAAAATACAGCCTTTCTGGGAAGCCTTTTGGCTCCAAATTGATGAGAGATGCCTTTCAGTTTCAGAGTAAAAAAGAGACATGGCAGGCTTAGGTTTTATACCTGGATTACGCTGCCCAAGCCTTCTTCAAATCCTACATCTAGCTGCAATAAAGGCCATCACTCACCAGTGGAAAGATGTAAACCCTCCCATAACTGAATGCTGGCATTTACTATAGCATATCTTAATTTAGCTAAGAGGAAACAATAAAGAAGTAAAAATCATAGATCATTCGGCAAAGTGTATGGAAGCTTTGGGCCTAACCACCCCATAACCACACTCACATTTCCTTTAAAGTCCATACGATGTTCTGTACATGAACCATTCAACAACGATATCATGAGTATATTGGACTGAAGTAGTGGGGTGCAACCACACAGCTTTTTCTTTTAACTGCCATAATTGTGACCCGCTTAACATTTTCCTTAAAAGGGAGAATTAGCTGAACCATGTAAATGGTGGATTCTTACGACCCTATTCATCTAACATAATATAAATAATGTTAATGGAAACATTGAATAAGTACTTGAGTAATCCCAAATGAAACATTTTCTTGAACCTTATAAGCTTATAATTAATCTCTATCTCAATCTTTATTAGATTGAATATTGCTTATAATGCATCTAATGAATGGTGTAAATATACATAAATCAGTGATAAATAGATGTTATCCATATCTATGTTAGAGTAGTTGTATAGAGTAGTTGTAGGTAACACCAATATCACTATTAATTTATGCTAGACTTGGAAATGTTATAGTCACTATACAAAGTCTCTGAGGCAAAATATCTGCATGTACATTTATGGATGTCCAGTCAAATGTTATAGGTTAATAAGGCTCCAGTGCTGAATTGTATTGTTTATTTCAAATCTATAAAAATAAAAGAATTCAACAAAAAGAAGTTTCATACATTTTCCTCATTCTTCTTCTTATTTTTTCTGTCCTACCTTGTATTCTTTTAAAATGTTCAACCTTTCCCCTTGATCAATACTATCAAATGCCTTTACAATGTTCAACCTTTCCCCTTGATCAATACTATCAAATGCCTTTACAATGTTCAACCTTTCCCCTTGATCAATACTATCAAATGCTTTTACAATGTTCAACCTTTCCCCTTGATCAATACTATCAAATGCCTTTACAATGTTCAACCTTCCCCTTGATCAATACTATCAAATGCTTTTACAATGTTCAACCTTTCCCCTTGATCAATACTATCAAATGCCTTTACAATGTTCAACCTTTCCCCTTGATCAATACTATCAAATGCCTTTACAATGTTCAACCTTTCCCCTTGATCAATACTATCAAATGCTTTACAATGTTCAACCTTTCCCCTTGATCAATACTATCAAATGCTTTTACAATGTTCAACCTTTCCCCTTGATCAATACTATCAAATGCCTTTACAATGTTCAACCTTCCCCTTGATCAATACTATCACATGCCTTTACAATGTTCAACCTTCCCCTTGATCAATACTGTCACATGCCTTTACAATGTTCAACCTTTCCCCTTGATCAATACTATCAAATGCTTTTACAATGTTCAACCTTTCCCCTTGATCAATACTATCAAATGCTTTTACAATGTTCAACCTTTCCCCTTGATCAATACTATCAAATGCCTTTACAATGTTCAACCTTCCCCTTGATCAATACTATCAAATGCCTTTACAATGTTCAACCTTCCCCTTGATCAATACTATCAAATGCTTTTACAATGTTCAACCTTTCCCCTTGATCAATACTATCAAATGCTTTTACAATGTTCAACCTTTCCCCTTGATCAATACTATCAAATGCTTTTACAATGTTCAACCTTTCCCCTTGATCAATACTATCAAATGCCTTTACAATGTTCAACCTTCCCCTTGATCAATACTATCAAATGCTTTTACAATGTTCAACCTTTCCCCTTGATCAATACTATCAAATGCCTTTACAATGTTCAACCTTTCCCCTTGATCAATAGTATCAAATGCCTTTACAATGTTCAGCCTTTCCTCTTGATCAATACTATCAAATGCTTTTACAATGTTTAACCTTTCCCCTTGATCAATACTATCAAATGCTTTTACAATGTTCAACCTTTCCCCTTGATCAATACTACCAAATGCCTTTACAATGTTCAGCCTTTCCCCTTGATCAATACTTTCAAATGCTTTCACAATGGTCAATCTTTCTCGTTGATCAATACTATCAAATGCTTTTACAATGTTCAACCTTTCCCCTTGATCAATACTATCAAATGCTTTTACAATGTTCAACCTTTCCCCTTGATCAATACTATCAAATGCCTTTACAATGTTCAACCTTTCCCCTTGATCAATACTATCAAATGCCTTTACAATGTTCAACCTTCCCCTTGATCAATACTATCAAATGCTTTTACAATGTTCAACCTTTCCCCTTGATCAATACTATCAAATGCCTTTACAATGTTCAACCTTCCCCTTGATCAATACTATCAAATGCCTTTACAATGTTCAACCTTTCCCCTTGATCAATACTATCAAATGCTTTTACAATGTTCAACCTTTCCCCTTGATCAATACTATCAAATGCCTTTACAATGTTCAACCTTTCCCTTGATCAATACTATCAAATGCTTTTACAATGTTCAACCTTTCCCCTTGATCAATACTATCAAATGCTTTTACAATGTTCAACCTTTCCCCTTGATCAATACTATCAAATGCCTTTACAATGTTCAACCTTCCCCTTGATCAATACTATCAAATGCTTTTACAATGTTCAACCTTTCCCCTTGATCAATACTATCAAATGCTTTTACAATGTTCAACCTTTCCCCTTGATCAATACTATCAAATGCTTTTACAATGTTCAACCTTTCCCCTTGATCAATACTATCAAATGCTTTTACAATGTTCAACCTTTCCCCTTGATCAATACTATCAAATGCTTTTACAATGTTCAACCTTTCCCCTTGATCAATACTATCAAATGCTTTTACAATGTTCAACCTTTCCCCTTGATCAATACTATCAAATGCCTTTACAATGTTCAACCTTTCCCCTTGATCAATACTATCAAATGCTTTTACAATGTTCAACCTTTCCCCTTGATCAATACTATCAAATGCTTTTACAATGTTCAACCTTTCCCCTTGATCAATACTATCAAATGCTTTTACAATGTTCAACCTTTCCCCTTGATCAATACTATCAAATGCCTTTACAATGTTCAACCTTCCCCTTGATCAATACTATCAAATGCTTTTACAATGTTCAACCTTTCCCCTTGATCAATACTATCAAATGCTTTTACAATGTTCAACCTTTCCCCTTGATCAATACTATCAAATGCCTTTACAATGTTCAACCTTTCCCTTGATCAATACTATCAAATGCCTTTACAATGTTCAACCTTTCCCCTTGATCAATACTATCAAATGCTTTTACAATGTTCAACCTTTCCCCTTGATCAATACTATCAAATGCCTTTACAATGTTCAACCTTTCCCTTGATCAATACTATCAAATGCCTTTACAATGTTCAACCTTTCCCCTTGATCAATACTATCAAATGCTTTTACAATGTTCAACCTTTCCCCTTGATCAATACTATCAAATGCCTTTACAATGTTCAACCTTCCCCTTGATCAATACTATCAAATGCCTTTACAATGTTCAACCTTTCCCCTTGATCAATACTATCAAATGCTTTTACAATGTTCAACCTTTCCCCTTGATCAATACTATCAAATGCCTTTACAATGTTCAACCTTCCCCTTGATCAATACTATCAAATGCCTTTACAATGTTCAACCTTTCCCTTGATCAATACTATCAAATGCTTTTACAATGTTCAACCTTTCCCCTTGATCAATACTATCAAATGCTTTTACAATGTTCAACCTTTCCCCTTGATCAATACTATCAAATGCCTTTACAATGTTCAACCTTCCCCTTGATCAATACTATCAAATGCCTTTACAATGTTCAACCTTCCCCTTGATCAATACTATCAAATGCTTTTACAATGTTCAACCTTTCCCCTTGATCAATACTATCAAATGCCTTTACAATGTTCAACCTTTCCCCTTGATCAATACTATCAAATGCTTTTACAATGTTCAACCTTTCCCCTTGATCAATACTATCAAATGCCTTTACAATGTTCAACCTTCCCCTTGATCAATACTATGAAATGCTTTTACAATGTTCAACCTTTCCCCTTGATCAATACTATCAAATGCCTTTACAATGTTCAACCTTTCCCTTGATCAATACTATGAAATGCTTTTACAATGTTCAACCTTTCCCCTTGATCAATACTATCAAATGCTTTTACAATGTTCAACCTTTCCCCTTGATCAATACTATCAAATGCCTTTACAATGTTCAACCTTTCCCTTGATCAATACTATCAAATGCTTTTACAATGTTCAACCTTTCCCCTTGATCAATACTATCAAATGCTTTTACAATGTTCAACCTTTCCCCTTGATCAATACTATCAAATGCTTTTACAATGTTCAACCTTTCCCCTTGATCAATAGTATCACATGCCTTTACAATGTTCAACCTTCCCCTTGATCAATACTATCAAATGATTTTACAATGTTCAGCCTTTCCCCTTGATCAATACTGTCACATGCCTTTACAATGTTCAACCTTCCCCTTGATCAATACTATCAAATGCTTTTACAATGTTCAACCTTTCCCCTTGATCAATACTATCAAATGCCTTTACAATGTTCAACCTTTCCCTTGATCAATACTATCAAATACTTTTACAATGTTCAACCTTCCCCTTGATCAATACTGTCACATGCCTTTACAATGTTTAACCTTTCCCTTGATCAATACTATCAAATGCTTTTACAATGTTCAACCTTTCCCCTTGATCAATACTATCAAATGCTTTTACAATGTTCAACCTTTCCCCTTGATCAATACTATCAAATGCTTTTACAATGTTCAACCTTTCCCCTTGATCAATACTATCAAATGCCTTTACAATGTTCAACCTTTCCCTTGATCAATACTATCAAATGCTTTACAATGTTCAACCTTTCCCCTTGATCAATACTATCAAATGCTTTTACAATGTTCAACCTTTCCCCTTGATCAATACTATCAAATGCCTTTACAATGTTCAACCTTCCCCTTGATCAATACTATCAAATGCCTTTACAATGTTCAACCTTTCCCCTTGATCAATACTATCAAATGCCTTTACAATGTTCAACCTTTCCCCTTGATCAATACTATCAAATGCTTTTACAATGTTCAACCTTTCCCCTTGATCAATACTATCAAATGCTTTTACAATGTTCAACCTTTCCCCTTGATCAATACTATCAAATGCTTTTACAATGTTCAACCTTTCCCCTTGATCAATACTATCAAATGCTTTACAATGTTCAGCCTTTCCCCTTGATCAATACTATCACATGCCTTTACAATGTTCAACCTTCCCCTTGATCAATACTATCAAATGCCTTTACAATGTTCAACCTTTCCCCTTGATCAATACTATCAAATGCTTTTACAATGTTCAACCTTTCCCCTTGATCAATACTATCAAATGCCTTTACAATGTTCAACCTTTCCCCTTGATCAATACTATCAAATGCCTTTACAATGTTCAACCTTTCCCCTTGATCAATACTATCAAATGCCTTTACAATGTTCAACCTTTCCCCTTGATCAATACTATCAAATGCTTTTACAATGTTCAACCTTTCCCCTTGATCAATACTATCAAATGCTTTTACAATGTTCAACCTTTCCCCTTGATCAATACTATCAAATGCTTTTACAATGTTCAACCTTTCCCCTTGATCAATACTATCAAATGCCTTTACAATGTTCAACCTTCCCCTTGATCAATACTGTCACATGCCTTTACAATGTTCAAACTTTCCTCTTGATCAATACTATCAAATGCCTTTAAAATGTTCAACCTTTCCCCTTGATCAATACTATCAAATGCTTTTACAATGTTCAACCTTTCCCCTTGATCAATACTATCAAATGCTTTTACAATGTTCAACCTTTCCCCTTGATCAATACTATCAAATGCCTTTACAATGTTCAACCTTTCCCCTTGATCAATACTATCAAATGCTTTTACAATGTTCAACCTTTCCCCTTGATCAATACTATCAAATGCCTTTACAATGTTCAACCTTTCCCCTTGATCAATACTATCAAATGCCTTTACAATGTTCAACCTTCCCCTTGATCAATACTATCAAATGCCTTTACAATGTTCAACCTTTCCCCTTGATCAATACTATCAAATGCTTTTACAATGTTCAACCTTTCCCCTTGATCAATACTATCAAATGCTTTTACAATGTTCAACCTTTCCCCTTGATCAATACTATCAAATGCCTTTACAATGTTCAACCTTCCCCTTGATCAATACTATCAAATGCTTTTACAATGTTCAACCTTTCCCCTTGATCAATACTATCAAATGCTTTTACAATGTTCAACCTTTCCCCTTGATCAATACTATCAAATGCCTTTACAATGTTCAACCTTTCCCCTTGATCAATACTATCAAATGCCTTTACAATGTTCAACCTTTCCCTTGATCAATACTATCAAATGCTTTTACAATGTTCAACCTTTCCCTTTTATCAATACTATCAAATTATTTTACAATGTTCAGCCTTTCCCCTTGATCAATACTGTCACATGCCTTTACAATGTTCAACCTTTCCCTTGATCAATACTATCAAATGCTTTTACAATGTTCAACCTTTCCCCTTGATCAATACTATCAAATGCTTTTACAATGTTCAACCTTTCCCCTTGATCAATACTATCAAATGCTTTTACAATGTTCAACCTTTCCCCTTGATCAATACTATCAAATGCCTTTACTATGTTCAACCTTTCCCTTGATCAATACTATCAAATGCTTTTACAATGTTCAACCTTTCCCCTTGATCAATACTATCAAATGCTTTTACAATGTTCAACCTTTCCCCTTGATCAATACTATCAAATGCCTTTACAATGTTCAACCTTTCCCTTGATCAATACTATCAAATGCTTTTACAATGTTCAACCTTTCCCCTTGATCAATACTATCAAATGCTTTTACAATGTTCAACCTTTCCCCTTGATCAATACTATCAAATGCTTTTACAATGTTCAACCTTTCCCCTTGATCAATACTATCAAATGCTTTTACAATGTTCAACCTTTCCCCTTGATCAATACTATCAAATGCCTTTACAATGTTCAACCTTTCCCTTGATCAATACTATCAAATGCCTTTACAATGTTCAACCTTTCCCCTTGATCAATACTATCAAATGCTTTTACAATGTTCAACCTTTCCCCTTGATCAATACTATCAAATGCCTTTACAATGTTCAACCTTCCCCTTGATCAATACTATCACATGCCTTTACAATGTTCAACCTTCCCCTTGATCAATACTATCAAATGCTTTTACAATGTTCAACCTTTCCCCTTGATCAATACTATCAAATGCTTTTACAATGTTCAACCTTTCCCCTTGATCAATACTATCAAATGCTTTTACAATGTTCAACCTTTCCCCTTGATCAATACTATCAAATGCTTTTACAATGTTCAACCTTTCCCCTTGATCAATACTATCAAATGCTTTTACAATGTTCAACCTTTCCCCTTGATCAATACTATCAAATGCTTTTACAATGTTCAACCTTTCCCCTTGATCAATACTATCAAATGCTTTTACAATGTTCAACCTTTCCCCTTGATCAATACTATCAAATGCTTTTACAATGTTCAACCTTTCCCCTTGATCAATACTATCAAATGCTTTTACAATGTTCAACCTTTCCCCTTGATCAATACTATCAAATGCCTTTACAATGTTCAACCTTCCCCTTGATCAATACTATCAAATGCTTTTACAATGTTCAACCTTTCCCCTTGATCAATACTATCAAATGCTTTTACAATGTTCAACCTTTCCCCTTGATCAATACTATCAAATGCTTTTACAATGTTCAACCTTTCCCCTTGATCAATACTATCAAATGCCTTTACAATGTTCAACCTTTCCCTTGATCAATACTATCAAATGCCTTTACAATGTTCAACCTTCCCCTTGATCTATACTATCAAATGCGTTTACAATTTTCAACCTTCCCCTTGATCAATATTATCAAATGCTTTTACAATGTTCAACCTTTCTCATTGATCAATACTATCAAATGCCTTTACAATGTTCAACCTTTCCCTTGATCAATACTATCAAATGCTTTTACAATGTTCAACCTTTCCCCTTGATCAATACTATCAAATGCTTTTACAATGTTCAACCTTTCCCCTTGATCAATACTATCAAATGCCTTTACAATGTTCAACCTTTCCCTTGATCAATACTATCAAATGCTTTTACAATGTTCAACCTTTCCCCTTGATCAATACTATCAAATGCTTTTACAATGTTCAACCTTTCCCCTTGATCAATACTATCAAATGCCTTTACAATGTTCAACCTTCCCCTTGATCAATACTATCAAATGCTTTTACAATGTTCAACCTTTCCCCTTGATCAATACTATCAAATGCCTTTACAATGTTCAACCTTTCCCCTTGATCAATACTATCAAATGCTTTTACAATGTTCAACCTTTCCCCTTGATCAATACTATCAAATGCCTTTACAATGTTCAACCTTTCCCTTGATCAATACTATCAAATGCTTTTACAATGTTCAACCTTCCCCTTGATCAATACTATCAAATGCTTTTACAATGTTCAACCTTTCCCCTTGATCAATACTATCAAATGCCTTTACAATGTTCAACCTTCCCCTTGATCAATACTATCAAATGCTTTTACAATGTTCAACCTTTCCCCTTGATCAATACTATCAAATGCCTTTACAATGTTCAACCTTTCCCCTTGATCAATACTATCAAATGCTTTTACAATGTTCAACCTTTCCCTTGATCAATACTATCAAATGCCTTTACAATGTTCAACCTTTCCCCTTGATCAATACTATCAAATGCTTTTACAATGTTCAACCTTTCCCTTGATCAATACTATCAAATGCTTTTACAATGTTCAACCTTTCCCCTTGATCAATACTATCAAATGCTTTTACAATGTTCAACCTTTCCCCTTGATCAATACTATCAAATGCTTTTACAATGTTCAACCTTTCCCCTTGATCAATACTATCAAATGCTTTTACAATGTTCAACCTTTCCCCTTGATCAATACTATCAAATGCCTTTACAATGTTCAACCTTTCCCCTTGATCAATACTATCAAATGCCTTTACAATGTTCAGCCTTTCCCCTTGATCAATACTATCAAATGCCTTTACAATGTTCAACCTTCCCCTTGATCAATACTATGAAATGCATTTACAATGTTCAACCTTTCCCTTGATCAATACTATCAAATGCTTTTACAATGTTCAACCTTTCCCCTTGATCAATACTATCAAATGCTTTTACAATGTTCAACCTTTCCCCTTGATCAATACTATCAAATGCCTTTACAATGTTCAACCTTTCCCCTTGATCAATACTATCAAATGCTTTTACAATGTTCAACCTTTCCCCTTGATCAATACTATCAAATGCTTTTACAATGTTCAACCTTTCCCCTTGATCAATACTATCAAATGCCTTTACAATGTTCAACCTTCCCCTTGATCAATACTATCAAATGCCTTTACAATGTTCAACCTTTCCCCTTGATCAATACTATCAAATGCCTTTACAATGTTCAGCCTTTCCCCTTGATCAATACTATCAAATGCCTTTACAATGTTCAACCTTCCCCTTGATCAATACTATCAAATGCCTTTACAATGTTCAACCTTTCCCCTTGATCAATACTATCAAATGCTTTTACAATGTTCAACCTTTCCCCTTGATCAATACTATCAAATGCTTTTACAATGTTCAACCTTTCCCCTTGATCAATACTATCAAATGCTTTTACAATGTTCAACCTTTCCCCTTGATCAATACTATCAAATGCCTTTACAATGTTCAACCTTCCCCTTGATCAATACTATCAAATGCCTTTACAATGTTCAACCTTCCCCTTGATCAATACTATCAAATGCTTTTACAATGTTCAACCTTTCCCCTTGATCAATACTATCAAATGCCTTTACAATGTTCAACCTTTCCCCTTGATCAATACTATCAAATGCCTTTACAATGTTCAACCTTCCCCTTGATCAATACTATCAAATGATTTTACAATGTTCAGCCTTTCCCCTTGATCAATACTATCACATGCCTTTACAATGTTCAACCTTCCCCTTGATCAATACTGTCACATGCCTTTACAATGTTCAACCTTTCCTCTTGATCAATACTATCAAATGCCTTTAAAATGTTCAACCTTCCCCTTGATCAATACTATCAAATGCTTTTACAATGTTCAACCTTTCCCCTTGATCAATACTATGAAATGCTTTTACAATGTTCAACCTTTCCCCTTGATCAATACTATCAAATGCTTTTACAATGTTCAACCTTTCCCCTTGATCAATACTATCAAATGCCTTTACAATGTTCAACCTTCCCCTTGATCAATACTATCAAATGCTTTTACAATGTTCAACCTTTCCCCTTGATCAATACTATCAAATGCTTTTACAATGTTCAACCTTTCCCCTTGATCAATACTATCAAATGCCTTTTACAATGTTCAACCTTTCCCCTTGATCAATACTATCAAATGCTTTTACAATGTTCAACCTTTCCCCTTGATCAATACTATCAAATGCTTTTACAATGTTCAACCTTTCCCCTTGATCAATACTATCAAATGCTTTTACAATGTTCAACCTTTCCCCTTGATCAATACTATCAAATGCCTTTACAATGTTCAACCTTTCCCCTTGATCAATACTATCAAATGCTTTTACAATGTTCAACCTTTCCCTTGATCAATACTATGAAATGCTTTTACAATGTTCAACCTTTCCCCTTGATCAATACTATCAAATGCTTTTACAATGTTCAACCTTTCCCCTTGATCAATACTATCAAATGCCTTTACAATGTTCAACCTTCCCCTTGATCTATACTATCAAATGCGTTTACAATTTTCAACCTTTCCCCTTGATCAATATTATCAAATGCTTTTACAATGTTCAACCTTTCCCCTTGATCAATACTATCAAATGCCTTTACAATGTTCAACCTTTCCCTTGATCAATACTATCAAATGCCTTTACAATGTTCAACCTTTCCCTTGATCAATACTATCAAATGCTTTTACAATGTTCAACCTTTCCCCTTGATCAATACTATCAAATGCCTTTACAATGTTCAACCTTTCCCCTTGATCAATACTATCAAATGCTTTTACAATGCTCAGTCTTTAGCCTTGATCAATACTATCAAATGCCTTTACAATGTTCAGCCTTTCCCTTGATCAATACTATCAAATGCCTTTACAATGTTCAACCTTTCCCCTTGATCAATACTATCAAATGCTTTTACAATGTTCAACCTTTCCCCTTGATCAATACTATCAAATGCTTTTACAATGTTCAACCTTTCCCCTTGATCAATACTATCAAATGCTTTTACAATGTTCAACCTTTCCCCTTGATCAATACTATCAAATGCCTTTACAATGTTCAACCTTTCCCTTGATCAATACTATCAAATGCTTTTACAATGTTCAACCTTTCCCCTTGATCAATACTATCAAATGCTTTTACAATGTTCAACCTTTCCCCTTGATCAATACTATCAAATGCTTTTACAATGTTCAACCTTTCCCCTTGATCAATACTATCAAATGCTTTTACAATGTTCAACCTTTCCCCTTGATCAATACTATCAAATGCCTTTACAATGTTCAACCTTCCCCTTGATCAATACTATCAAATGCTTTTACAATGTTCAACCTTTCCCCTTGATCAATACTATCAAATGCTTTTACAATGTTCAACCTTTCCCCTTGATCAATACTATCAAATGCCTTTACAATGTTCAACCTTTCCCTTGATCAATACTATCAAATGCCTTTACAATGTTCAACCTTTTCTCTTGATCAATACTATTACATGCTTTTACAATGTTCAACCTTTTCCCTTGATCAATACTATCAAATGCATTTACAATGTTCAACCTTTCCCCTTGATCAATACTATCAAATGCTTTTACAATGTTCAACCTTTCCCCTTGATCAATACTATCAAATGCCTTTACAATGTTCAACCTTCCCCTTGATCAATATTATCAAATGCTTTTACAATGTTCAACCTTTCCCCTTGATCAATACTATCAAATGCCTTTACAATGTTCAACCTTCCCCTTGATCAATACTATCAAATGCCTTTACAATGTTCAACCTTTCCCCTTGATCAATACTATCAAATGCTTTTACAATGTTCAACCTTTCCCCTTGATCAATACTATCAAATGCTTTTACAATGTTCAACCTTTCCCCTTGATCAATACTATCAAATGATTTTACAATGTTCAGCCTTTCCCCTTGATCAATACTGTCACATGCCTTTACAATGTTCAACCTTCCCCTTGATCAATAGTATCAAATGCTTTTACAATGTTCAACCTTTCCCCTTGATCAATACTATCAAATGCCTTTACAATGTTCAACCTTCCCCTTGATCAATACTATCAAATGCTTTTACAATGTTCAACCTTTCCCTTGATCAATACTATCAAATGCCTTTACAATGTTCAACCTTTCCCCTTGATCAATACTATCAAATGCTTTTACAATGTTCAACCTTTCCCCTTGATCAATACTATCAAATGCTTTTACAATGTTCAACCTTTCCCCTTGATCAATACTATCAAATGCTTTTACAATGTTCAACCTTTCCCCTTGATCAATACTATCAAATGCTTTTACAATGTTCAACCTTTCCCTTGATCAATACTATGAAATGCTTTTACAATGTTCAACCTTTCCCCTTGATCAATACTATCAAATGCCTTTACAATGTTCAGCCTTTCCCCTTGATCAATACTATCACATGCCTTTACAATGTTCAACCTTCCCCTTGATCAATACTATCAAATGCCTTTACAATGTTCAACCTTTCCCCTTGATCAATACTATCAAATGCTTTTACAATGTTCAACCTTTCCCCTTGATCAATACTATCAAATGCTTTACAATGTTCAACCTTTCCCCTTGATCAATACTATCAAATGCCTTTACAATGTTCAACCTTTCCCCTTGATCAATACTATCAAATGCTTTTACAATGTTCAACCTTTCCCCTTGATCAATACTATCAAATGCCTTTACAATGTTCAACCTTCCCCTTGATCAATACTATCAAATGCATTTACAATGTTCAACCTTTCCCCTTGATCAATACTATCAAATGCTTTACAATGTTCAACCTTTCCCCTTGATCAATACTATCAAATGCCTTTACAATGTTCAACCTTTCCCCTTGATCAATACTATCAAATGCCTTTACAATGTTCAACCTTTCCCCTTGATCAATACTATCAAATGCTTTTACAATGTTCAACCTTTCCCCTTGATCAATACTATCAAATGCCTTTACAATGTTCAACCTTTCCCCTTGATCAATACTATCAAATGCCTTACAATGTTCAACCTTTTCCCTTGATCAATACTATCAAATGCTTTTACAATGTTCAACCTTTCCCCTTGATCAATACTATCAAATGCCTTTACAATGTTCAACCTTCCCCTTGATCAATACTATCAAATGCTTTTACAATGTTCAACCTTTCCCCTTGATCAATACTATCAAATGCTTTTACAATGTTCAACCTTTCCCCTTGATCAATACTATCAAATGCTTTTACAATGTTCAACCTTTCCCCTTGATCAATACTATCAAATGCTTTTACAATGTTCAACCTTTCCCCTTGATCAATACTATCAAATGCTTTTACAATGTTCAACCTTTCCCCTTGATCAATACTATCAAATGCCTTTACAAGGTTCAACCTTTCCCGTGATCTATACTATCAAATCCGTTTACAATTTTCAACAATGTTCAACCTTTCCCCTTGATCAATACTATCAAATGCTTTTACAATGTTCAACCTTTCCCCTTGATCAATACTATGAAATGCTTTTACAATGTTCAACCTTTCCCCTTGATCAATACTATCAAATGCCTTTAAAATGTTCAACCTTTCCCCTTGATCAATACTATGAAATGCTTTTACAATGTTCAACCTTTCCCCTTGATCAGTACTGTGAAATGCGTTTACAATGTTCAACCTTTCCCTTGATCAATACTATGAAATGGTTTTACAATGTTCAACCTTTCTGCTTGATCAGTACTATGAAATGCTTTTACAATGTTCAACCTTTTCCCCTTGATCAATACTATGAAATGCTTTTACAATGTTCAACCTTTCCTTTGATCAATACTATCAAATGCCTTTACAATGTTCAACCTTTCCCCTTGATCAATACTATCAAATGCTTTTACAATGTTCAACCTTTCCCCTTGATCAATACTATCAAATGCTTTACAATGTTCAACCTTTCCCCTTGATCAATACTATCAAATGCTTTTACAATGTTCAACCTTTCCCTTGATCAATACTATCAAATGCTTTTACAATGTTCAACCTTTCCCCTTGATCAATACTATCAAATGCCTTTACAATGTTCAACCTTTCCCCTTGATCAATACTATCAAATGCCTTTACAATGTTCAACCTTTCCCCTTGATCAATACTATCAAATGCCTTTACAATGTTCAACCTTCCCCTTGATCAATACTATCAAATGCTTTTACAATGTTCAACCTTCCCCTTGATCAATACTATCAAATGCCTTTACAATGTTCAACCTTTCCCCTTGATCAATACTATCAAATGCCTTTACAATGTTCAACCTTTCCCCTTGATCAATACTATCAAATGCTTTTACAATGTTCAACCTTTCCCCTTGATCAATACTATCAAATGCTTTTACAATGTTCAACCTTTCCCCTTGATCAATACTATCAAATGCTTTTACAATGTTCAACCTTTCCCCTTGATCAATACTATCAAATGCTTTTACAATGTTCAACCTTTCCCTTGATCAATACTATGAAATGCTTTTACAATGTTCAACCTTTCCCCTTGATCAATACTATCAAATGCTTTTACAATGTTCAACCTTTCCCCTTGATCAATACTATCAAATGCTTTTACAATGTTCAACCTTTCCCCTTGATCAATACTATCAAATGCTTTTACAATGTTCAACCTTTCCCTTGATCAATACTATCAAATGCCTTTACAATGTTCAACCTTTCCCCTTGATCAATACTATCAAATGCCTTTACAATGTTCAACCTTTCCCCTTGATCAATACTATCAAATGCTTTTACAATGTTCAACCTTTCCCCTTGATCAATACTATCAAATGCCTTTACAATGTTCAACCTTTCCCCTTGATCAATACTATCAAATGCCTTTACAATGTTCAACCTTCCCCTTGATCAATACTATCAAATGCTTTTACAATGTTCAACCTTTCCCCTTGATCAATACTATCAAATGCTTTTACAATGTTCAACCTTTCCCCTTGATCAATACTATCAAATGCTTTTACAATGTTCAACCTTTCCCCTTGATCAATACTATCAAATGCCTTTACAATGTTCAACCTTTCCCCTTGATCAATACTATCAAATGCCTTTACAATGTTCAACCTTCCCCTTGATCAATACTATCAAATGCTTTTACAATGTTCAACCTTTCCCCTTGATCAATACTATCAAATGCCTTTACAATGTTCAACCTTCCCCTTGATCAATACTATCAAATGCCTTTACAATGTTCAACCTTTCCCCTTGATCAATACTATCAAATGCTTTTACAATGTTCAACCTTTCCCTTGATCAATACTATCAAATGCTTTTACAATGTTCAACCTTTCCCCTTGATCAATACTATCAAATGCTTTTACAATGTTCAACCTTTCCCCTTGATCAATACTATCAAATGCCTTTACAATGTTCAACCTTTCCCCTTGATCAATACTATCAAATGCTTTTACAATGTTCAACCTTTCCCCTTGATCAATACTATCAAATGCCTTTACAATGTTCAACCTTCCCCTTGATCAATACTATCAAATGCTTTTACAATGTTCAACCTTTCCCCTTGATCAATACTATCAAATGCTTTTACAATGTTCAACCTTTCCCCTTGATCAATACTATCAAATGCTTTTACAATGTTCAACCTTTCCCCTTGATCAATACTATCAAATGCCTTTACAATGTTCAACCTTCCCCTTGATCAATAGTATCAAATGATTTTACAATGTTCAGCCTTTCCCCTTGATCAATACTGTCACATGCCTTTACAATGTTCAACCTTCCCCTTGATCAATATTATCAAATGCTTTTACAATGTTCAACCTTTCCCCTTGATCAATACTATCAAATGTCTTT